>NW_027623378.1:0-10141 GCF_034508935.2 Berghia stephanieae
GGGTTTAACCGGACCTTATTGGTACGACAACTCCGCCTGGCAGGTGAGAGCGTGGCTCTACCGTGTGAGCTATCCACGAACACAAATATATTCGTTTCAAACCCAAAGTCATTTCTAGATCCCTCTCTCACCCACTTCTTGAGATCGCCGATTCGTTCACCACCATCGCGAAGTAATTTTGACCAGCAGTTAAGCTTAATAGCCAATATTCTCATCACAAACATATAACATGAAACGATTGAGACATTGAGTATGCTCCGGTGTATGGGGTGAATTTTTAATTCAGAAAAGTGAGTGGAGCAGGCACTTATGTTGGTAACACAAGATATGAAGTGAGTAGAAAAGTGCCAGAAGACAATAGGAATAAAAAATTTTTTTTTCCGCGGTGGTGGTGTTTGACACTTCTGCACTACTTATTGGTATCTTGGACAACTAACTGCCTGGTCAGTTTTGCTGAGTAACAATGGACTCATAACGTGTGAGTCATACCACTGTAACAATATATTCGTTTCAACTAAGCATTCTATCGCTTTCGTACCGAGTTCGAGATCGCGATTCGTTCGCTCCACATTAAGTTTTACAGCAGTAAGTAATCGCATACTTTCGATTAAATTACATAACGAATGCGAGATCTCAGATGGGTGAGTATGGCTGGATCTAGAAAATGGATCGTGGTTGAATGATTTTTGAAACGAATATTTTGTGTTCGTGGATAGCTCACACGGTAGAGCCACGCTCTCACCTGCCAGGGGAGTTGTCGTACCAATAAGGTCGCAGGTTCAAACCCCACCACCGCCGCGAAAAAAATTTTTATTCTCTATTGTCTTCTGGCACTTTTCTACTCACTTCATATCTTGTTGTTACCAACATAAGTGCCTGCTCCACTCACTTTTCTGAATTAAAAATTCACCCCATACACCGGAGCATACTCAATGTCTCAATCGTTTCTATGTTATATGTTTGTGATGAGAATATTGGCTATTAAGCTTAACTGCTGGTCAAAATTACTTCGCGATGGTGGTGAACGAATCGGCGATCTCAAGAAGTGGGTGAGAGAGGGATCTAGAAATGACTTTGGGTTTGAAACGAATATTTTGTGTTCGTGGATAGCTCACACGGTAGAGCCACGCTCTCACCTGCCAGGCGGAGTTGTCGTACCAATAAGGTCGCAGGTTCAAACCCCACCACCGCCGCGAAAAAAATTTTTATATCTCTATTGTCTTCTGGCACTTTTCTACTCACTTCATATCTTGTTGTTACCAACATAAGTGCCTGCTCCACTCACTTTTCTGAATTAAAAATTCACCCATACACCGGAGCATACTCAATGTCTCAATCGTTTCTATGTTATATGTTTGTGATGAGAATATTGGCTATTAAGCTTAACTGCTGGTCAAAATTACTTCGCGATGGTGGTGAACGAATCGGCGATCTCAAGAAGTGGGTGAGAGAGGGATCTAGAAATGACTTTGGGTTTGAAACGAATATTTTTGTGTTCGTGGATAGCTCACACGGTAGAGCCACGCTCTCACCTGCCAGGCGGAGTTGTCGTACCAATAAGGTCGCAGGTTCAAACCCCACCACCGCCGCGAAAAAAATTTTTATTCTCTATTGTCTTCTGGCACTTTTCTACTCACTTCATATCTTGTTGTTACCAACATAAGTGCCTGCTCCACTCACTTTTCTGAATTAAAAATTCACCCCATACACCGGAGCATACTCAATGTCTCAATCGTTTCTATGTTATATGTTTGTGATGAGAATATTGGCTATTAAGCTTAACTGCTGGTCAAAATTACTTCGCGATGGTGGCGAACGAATCGGCGATCTCAAGAAGTGGGTGAGAGAGGGATCTAGAAATGACTTTGGGTTTGAAACGAATATTTTGTGTTCGTGGATAGCTCACACGGTAGAGCCACGCTCTCACCTGCCAGGCGGAGTTGTCGTACCAATAAGGTCGCAGGTTCAAACCCCACCACCGCCGCGAAAAAATTTTTATTCTCTATTGTCTTCTGGCACTTTTCTACTCACTTCATATCTTGTTGTTACCAACATAAGTGCCTGCTCCACTCACTTTTCTGAATTAAAAATTCACCCATACACCGGAGCATACTCCATGTCTCAATCGTTTCTATGTTATATGTTTGTGATGAGAATATTTGGCTATTAAGCTTAACTGCTGGTCAAAATTACTTCGCGATGGTGGTGAACGAATCGGCGATCTCAGAAGTGGGTGAGAGAGGGATCTAGAAATGACTTTGGGTTTGAAACGAATATTTTAGTGTTCGTGGATAGCTCACACGGTAGAGCCACGCTCTCACCTGCCAGGCGGAGTTGTCGTACCAATAAGGTTGCAGGTTCAAACCCACCACCGCCGCAAAAAAATTTTTTATTCTCTATTGTCTTCTGGCACTTTTCTACTCACTTCATATCTTGAAATGATGGTTTCACGCTCCCTTCTCTCGCTGATCGTGTCGTTCGTCGCTGACCGATGCTGCTACTGCTAAGTGAGGCATGTTGACATGTTGGCTGCCAAGTGCTTACCTCGCGCGTCGCGTGGCACCACATTGAGTGAATAATTGACCCCCACCCCCAATACACACACACGCACACAAACACACGCACCCAACCCCCACCCAAATGATGTCTACTACAGACTAGGCTACTATGTAATATTACTCGTAACGAGAAATAAGAAAAGGAAAGAAGCTAGGCTAAAAATATTTAAATCACCCTTGTCTGTTGTTTTGCTTTACTTCGTTCCAAGTCCTAGGCTGGTGCAGAAATGCTCGTTATTTCCGAGTTGACCTCTTTTCATACTCGCTACTTTCATGCTAATTTTATTGACTCAAATAAGAGAAAAAAACGGGATTTAGATTTTACTCGCTATTTCCGAGTTCTCGCTATTTCCGAGTACGTTACTTTCATGTTCTACTGTATTATTTGGAAAAATCATACAGGAAAGATTGCCAGATAAATTGTGTGCCTTTGGCGCATTGCAGTATTGCAGTTGTGTATTGTGCAGTAGCTACAATGATTTCGATGGTTGGATAAAAGTAGACTGCAGGACAACAATACAGGTCCTGCAATTTCTGATTTATTTTTTGGGGGGACACTATATTTTAACCCTGCAGTCACTTTTATTTTAAAATGATGATTACATAGCTGGATCTATTGGAGGTAAGATATCCTTCTTATAATTGCGCAAAACATGACATAACATTTGGAACTCTGCCTCTGCCTCGACATTTTGCTCGCGAAGTGGCCCAAAGTCTGTGCCTGTTGCTGTGTTATTCGTCTCGGAACACTCAAGCTCAAACTTCAAAGGGGCATGATGAGCAAAGGCAAAGGGTCGATGTGCACTTATATGCAGGTCTGATTACCAAGTTCCTCATGACTCATAGGCTCATGGCATAGCTAATACTTCTGAAAGTGTAATTTGTAATGGAAATCTCAAAAATTGACACAAAATATGTCCATTACTAATGATTGCAATTACAACAATGTTAAACTTAACGAAGTCACTTCGGAAGTGACTATTTCTCCGAATTAATGCTCGGAAAATAAACTTGACCATTCTCAAGATTTTTCTTGGTTGTTTGCGAGAATGTGTGAATGATGAATGTATCATACATTGTATGTTTTTGGGGGGGGGGGGGGGGGGGGGGGGGGGGGGGGGGGGGGGTCTTTTGCCAGTGCCCGGGCGCTCTGTATTTTTTCCCAACTTTCTGTTAGACTTCTATCTTGAGTTTGTGCTATCCCGTCTTTCAACGTCCGTTCCCGTCTTGTGACTTTGGCTTTGTTATTTAAGTTTACTTCTATTCTCTCTTCTGTTCTCAGTGCGAAGTGCAAAAGTGATTGCGCTATGGAGTATTCGCGATAGCACAACTTTTTGATAAAATCTGTCTGTCAACAATATGCCTAAAAAACGCTAGCTTGATGATTTGTGAAATTCCCAGTCCACTCTGTTTGAACATTTACTTTTGCATCAACATCTCGTCCGTAACACATCAACTACTGGAGGCTAGCCGACCATTCGGAGAAATAGAGTTCAAGTTTATTTTTCTGAGCGTTCAGAGAAATAGAGCTGGCCTAAACTTAAACTAGGCCATAAGTGGGTTCGGATCTCAGACCTACATATATATATATATATATATATATATATATATATATATATATATATATATATGTACATGTCGCAGAGGGTGGAACTGATAGAAATAAAGGGAGTAGCATTTTTCACCCCAGGTGATAACTAAATTGGCAGATAAATGTTTTCTTGGAAGAAAGGAGTTGATTTATGTAACCTGCATGGACGGTGTGGTGTTTTGGATGGAGTTGGTCAATAAGGAAAAAGAGGTTGCTACTTGGAATAAACTATATGCCCTCGTAATTATGAATCCTCTTTTGTCACATACTGTGTCCTTTTGTTTGAGCAAATCATTTAATTTAACTGTACCAGTGCTTGTTAGCTGTAATTGATGATTGATATTGCAATATTTGTAGCATGTCCTGTAACCTTATTGAGTGATTTTGTTCTTGTAGAGAGGTCATACTTTATAGGCAGATTGGTAGTAAATTGAGATATTGGAATCATACTCAATATTGGTTTTTAGTGTTTACTTGTCATAAAATTGTATCGAAATGTTTATTCTCATGAGTTAGTTATTTTACCACATAATGACATACATCATATCGGGTTACTGTTATGACCAACAAACTGTTTGAGAGGAACGGAAATGGTAAAAAAAAATATACAGGACTAACAAAACCAAGAATAAATCAAGAAAATCAACTGCCAATATGATAATAATGCACAGGAACATAGATGCATGTTCTTTTGATATTTATTAAAACTCTTGAGATTCTGCTAATGAGTTTTGAATAACAATTTTTTTATCTAAGTGCACCAAAATTTACAAGCACTTAAAATTAGATCCACACTTTGATTTTAAAAGAAACTATTAACCACAAAAATGTCAATTTTGCACGTGATGTTTAGAAAGACAACTGATTTTTCAAATCAAAAAGTGAAAGAGGCTGTGCTGTTATTGTTTCCCCGTTATTACAACATATTATTAGACCGGCCATAAATATCCATAATTGCCCACCATTGGACACGGCACTGCCTGATACTAGTTAACTCCAATGACCTCATGCAGGGAGGGTTAATGGCCCCTTGGGATTTCCATCTGAAATAGCTCTGATTCAGTGACCTGAGTATGGAAAGAAATTATGAGTGGAGAACCTCTTCCAGTGACTCATAATATTCAACCAGCAGGACTTGCAACTCGACCTAAAGGTTTTGAATATGGACGAATTCAAAAATATGTCTCAATAACCCTTATTAATATGTTTGTTGTTTGTCAAAGGGGAAACTCGAAACATCCACACCATTTGTCTTTTAAATAAAATTGAGTTGAAATTCTATCGTATAATTGTCAAAGAATTTTTTGAGTGGAAAATACATTAGGCTGTATGACAATATGAATTTAATGCTGTTTGTTCTAATTGTCAATGAATAAAATAAATTTTTTTTAAAACAAAAATAGCTATACAGCCATGGGAAATTTTTCAGATGAGAGGCATGCACATTGAAATTTGAGTTCCAAATTCAAGCATGAGAACTGCTTCTCAAAATGATGGAAGAACTCAGTTTTATTTACTAGATAGTCATTAAAGTGGTGTCTGCATGGAATTTCTCCCAAAATGGCATTCGAGTAAGAAATAGGGGAAGTTGAGACAGAAAAAGTGGCTATATTACTGAAATTGCCAGCAGATTTATTTGCAACAAAAGAAGAGAGAAACAGGAAGGTTACATGGAGTTGGTGTGAGACTGCAATTTATTTTTATTTTTGCCAGTTCCGGCTTTTTAACTGAGCAATGTTGATTTTTTAAATTATTATTCTCTTGTGATTTTGGAGTTGTTAATGGTGATTGATGGAGTCATAGTCAAGGCTTGAGAATATTGGCAAAGGTGTAAAAATATATATTGAACCACAAGTTATTTCTCATTTTAAATCGTCAGTGGTTTGCTCTCTTACTATATCATTTACTCATATATGAGTTGTCCAGATTATTAATGAAATTTTCATCAGGTCGTAACTGGCATAGGAATGATGGGTCTGTGGATAGAGCATTGTACAGTACTTCTCCAGCTTTTTCGTTATATTTGCTTCTTTTCTCAATTGGAATGTGAATGAGCCCTGAGCTTATGCATTGGCAGATATTTTAGGATTGCTTGTACACAAAAGGACTCCTAGGATTTAACATAGCCTGCTGTACCAACTTATTTGGTAAATTAAGTCGTCAGTCCTGTGATCTTTTTAAACATTTTGTGTTTTTTTTTTAAGGTGCAGGGAGTTTTTGCGGACATCCTTTCGACACGTTAAGGGGTGTGTGAATAAAAAATTTTTGTAAAAACCCATTTGAAGGTAAAAAACCCCCAATTTTGGGTTTCCCCATGCCACCTTTCAAGTTGGGGGTGACCTAAAAATCACATTAAATTTGACTTGCAAACACAGTGAACCCAAAAGGGGCAAATGTTTTTTAAAACAAAAAAATATTTCCAAATTCAACTTTATTTCTTGTTTTTCCAACTGATCCATCACACCCGGCCCATTTCCTTTTCTTATGTTCAATAAAATCAATTAAATTTTTGGGGTAAATCATTACACCGTTGATTTAAGATCAATATTAATTTTTCGAAAAAAATCGACAGCCACCTGAGACTCCAAACTATTTTTTGAACTTTTCTTCTCCCCAAAAAAACCTCTTTCCTAGATTGCTTTGTAAATTTTACTTCCCTTTTGTCTTTACATTGCCTCTTTCTTCTGCGCTTTCACACTTTCAAATGTCCCAAAATTTCCCATTTTTATCTTCCTTCAAAAACAATTGACACAACCCTATTACTTTGCTTTCCCCCTTTAAATTTTACCTCACGTTAGTTGGTTCAATAGACAAACCCCTTTTTAAAGGGTTTGTTTGTATTTTCCCTTTCTGGGGGGCCACTCCTCCATCTGTTAGTGGGGCAAATCTGGTGCTGTAAAATTGTCAGATCGCAGGCACGACAGGAAACAGGGGGGGACTGATTGTAAAAAAAAAATTTCATAAATTGATCCCCAGAAGCAACATTCCTTTTGCCAAAGTTAAATTTTCAACTATCATTGCCAGATTTTGGGTATGACAGCTGAACTTGTAGTCAGATCCCCGCTTTTCATAGAGATCCATTTTCATAGAAGCTTTTAAAAAAAAAGCCCCCCTTTCTTGAATATTGTTCATTTGATGTTGAGCATTGTGGTTCTTTTTAACTTTTCCGGGGCAAGTCGTTGGGTCCCTATCAATTAGGGAAAAAAGGGTGATCCTGTACAGAGTAATCCCAAATTGTAAAACGCTCCCCACTGTTTCACGTCAGATGCCCATCCCCATTTTACGGGATTGGATCAATAGACCTCATCTGTGACAGTCACTCACACAAATTTCTGCTCACTGACACTTCAATGCTTTTTAAAAAAGAAACTGTTCTCTACCCTAAGAATGACTTGGGGAAGTGTCACTTTTCCACCATTTCTCCCCAAAACCCTCTTTCTTCAAACTACCTCTTTGGAACTCTGTGCCTTTCCATCAGGGAGTTCTTGCGGGATGGAAAAACCCAAATCCTGAGTTTACACTTTTCCTCGACTAATATTCACTGTCGTTAATACACACATTCATAATAATACATACATAAACATAATTAAACTACATAAAAAATTTACATACTACACCCACCTTTTTCCCTGCTATTCTTTTTTTTTTTAAAAAGGTTGAGTTGGTGTCTCGGAGTTATAGCGTATAAAATTTTCGATTATTATTATTATTTTATTTTAAAAATCCTTTTTTTGCATCTTTTCAGGTTCAAGTTCAAATAAAAGAATTTGGGGGGAAATATACATCTTTTTTGAAGTTTTAAGCTGTCAACAACAAAATTTGGTATGTTTGTGACAAATATAAGTTATTTCAAATTTTAAAAATAGTCAGAAGTAAAAAAAAAATGAAACAGAAATTAAAAAGCGTTTGTAATCAAACCCTAAAACTTTTGCAATTTTTGCAAATTTGATAACAGTCCCTACAAATGGTGAAATTCCCGTAATGTATTTTTTATTGTTTCCTGGTCTTATGCAAATTAAAATTTCTGACCCTTTTCATTTTCCCCTAATTTTTTTAGAATCCAAAAAGAAAAAATTTAAAAGGTGTAATAAAGCAAAAACAATGTTTTGTTGAAAATGAATAAATTTATTTCCCTTTATAACTTTCCCCTAAACATAATTTTTTGGAGCTAAATAAGAGTCTTTATTCCTCATCCCCCTTGACTTGCAATTCTGACCGACTTTTAATGTTTGGGCAAAAAAAGTGAAATATATGTGATTATAGAACAATTTTTATTAAGATAACCAAAAAAAATTAGATATTTTTGTTTTTTACTTTACGGCCAAAGGATTTTTCGAGGCTGAGTTGGCCTTTTTGTCTATGGTGCAACAAAAGCCATATTTTTGGAGTTAAAGGTCTTATCTTAAAAAAATAAAATCATGGCGAATTGGGAAAAAGAACAACAAAGCCACAAATATTCATTGGAACAGCCCTTTCTGTTGCAAATTTTCCGTCAAAAGATTCTTTTGGGTCTGTGGAGGTGTTAAGACCACTTTCATCAAGTATCACATGGAGAAGGAAATGGTACTATAACGGGGGAAAAGGGAAAAAAGCGGCAATAGATATTTAGAGTAATGAGTTTTGGGAAAGAAAAGAAGAAAAGAGAGAGGGGGGGGGGGGGGGGGGGGGGGGGGGGGGGGGGGGGAAGGAGAGGGAATTTTTATGCATTTAATATTTTTTTTAAAGGAAAAAGTTTTTTTATATGGTAAGAGTATTCATTTGGTTGTCATTTTCATCTTTCATCTTGACAATAAAAACTTTTAAAAAATAGAAAAGATTTCTTTTAAAATTTACAAAACTTTTTTTATAGTGCGGGTTGTGGGTTTTGGTAGACCCCCATTTGAACCCCGAAAGGCCCCTTTTTGCAGCTTAAAAAACATTCCCTTTGGGGAAAAGGTCTTTACCACAATCATTTCTAACTGTATCGGGTGTAAAGTGAGTGCCCCGGGTGAGAATTTCTAGAAAAACTCCAACCTATGGGACCCCCTTGGCTCATGTCTGTCCTTATGTTAATGTTGCTATTTGGGTTGAGCCCCTTATAAAATGCTGTCACATATAGAGTAAACCGTATTTTTAAAATATTTGCTCTTTTTTTTTTAAAAAAAAAAGGGATTATGTTAAATGTGCTCAACATTTCAGCATACGATATTCCCCGTTTTTGAAAAAACTAATTATGTTTTTTATTTTTTTTTTTTTTTATTTTTTACATTTGTTTTTTTATAAATTTTTTTTTTTTTGCTTAGGTCATTCCCAAAAATATTTTTTCAAAGGCCCCCTGGGATGCAATATTCTGAAAAATTAGCTTAAAGGACTTTTTGTGGGTTTGTTTTCTCATTCTATTGGGTTGCCCTAATACGCTTCATGGTCTTTTTTTGGGAAAGTTCCGTATGAATGTGGAAGTTTACCAATGACCCCGTCAACTGTAATTTTTTGGAGGTGGGGGTAGTGGTGTTTTAAGTTGGGCCTAATATGCCTTTTGTGTATTAAAGTAAGCTTTAAATTGACTCCCCCAATTGTTTTAGAGGATTTGGGATTGTGCAAGAAAGTATATTTTTAGGTTCAAAGGGGGTTTTTTGGGTTTTGTTGCCCTACTTTAGAGCTTTCCCGCAATGCTAAACCCCTTTTGTTTTATTAGAAAAACTTGATATTGAAAAGCAAGAAAATTTTATGGGGAAACATGGGGTACATTTGTTCAATTTTGAAGGAATGTTTCTGTTGAAGTCAAAAAAGAAAAAAATTTAACTTCCCCAAAATTAAAAATTTTACTTGGATTAATCAATTTCATTTGAGTTGAGTGTTCATTTTTGCAGTTGAATTTTTTTTTCCTTGTTTTTTGGGGGGGGGAAAAGGGGGGTATAAATTACAAAAAACATTTAATTTTTATATAAAACTATAATAACCAAAAATTTTAAATTTAATTTAAAAACAAAAAAATATCAATTGAAGCAACCCA
>NW_027623379.1:10000-27436 GCF_034508935.2 Berghia stephanieae
AAAAGTAAGATGACAAAGATTAAGATTAGAATGTTAGGATGATGATCTTTTTAATATCAAAATACTTTTGTAACCCGGCATTGCTAACTTTCATGTGTAACCCAGAATGAAAAGTTATTACAAAAGACGAATGCAAGATATTTAGATAAATTGCTAGTCTATCATTGTGGTAGACGTAAATGTATTAAACTTACATATCCAATAACCTGTAGGTTAACAGAGAAGGAAGGGCGCACAAGTTCATTGTAATTTGAAATTGAGGAGTTGGAGTTGGAACAAAGTTGATTTGCATTGAGTCAGAATTCAATCAAGTCTTAGATTGAAGAAAAAAGCCCAAAGAATCTTTCTTTAAAACAAGAAACAAAAAAAAAAACCCCAAAAAACCTACAGCGTGCACCAGAATGAATAAAACAGGACAGTCTTTAAACTGCATCAATGGAAATCACATCTTGCATACAAGACCTCTAGTGCTATTGTGAGGACTGGTTCTCAGTCTCACCCGTCCTGCCGTATCTGAGGGCCATAACACAACTTGTGAAATCGAAATAAATTAAAAGCAGATTATAAATTTATATCACTTTTATTGTCATTTCATTCATATTCATGTTATTCAAACTGAAAATCATTTTTAAAAATATAGATAAGATGTTTCTCCATTATAAAGGTATGCTTGTATTCTCATCCTGTGAAAGAGAAAGAAAAAAAATAAAGAAAATTGATAATTATTACTGAAACTGTGTAGTTCCATTTTTTTAAATCTGTGATTTAAGAGCCTTAGCAAAAGCTTTGATTAAGAAAGGTTCTGATATGCAACATCACATGGTCCCATCTATCAAATTCTACTACCATTACAAATCAGCTACATAAATAGATTCATCAGTACTCTTATCTTGTTGATAAATTAAATTATAAATATAGAAAAGGATATAATAAACTTTTAAAAATAATTAGAAAGTTAAATGGTAGACAAGATAAAGAGATATTTGCCTATTTCTTTTTAAATTTCTTATTCATAACCAAGGAAGCAGGTTTCTTTTGCTATATTCTTCTTGACTTCCCTATGTAAATGTTTCTTTCGAGTGTATAACAAGCTCACAGGGCATTTGTATAAAGAAACAGGAGCCAATACCATTAAAATGGAGATACCACTGCCAAAAATTACAACGGGATAGAAATGCATTGGTTTTAACGTGTATTAGACGCTGTCATTAGAAAAAAGTTTTTTAAAATCTTTACAAACTACAGTAAGCTGCTTTTAAAATTAAGAAACGCTCGAAAGCAAAATATGGTCCTGTTCTCTCAATCACCGCTCTCTAGTCTCTAGATTATACTTGGTAGGTCAATAAAGCTGAGAGGTTTTATGAAGAATATAGAATAAAAACATTAATTCCATTAAAAAAACATAGAAGGGTCCATAATGATATATGAGGAACTCTATAAGATACAGTAACAAATGAAAGCCATTTTGATAATCTTGAAGGATATGACTCAATGATGATGATGATGATAATAATAATAATAATGATACTTCTTCCTGAATATAAATTGTTTAATTCCCATGGTATAGGCAGGCCAATGCTTCCAGAACAATTAAAGGAATGCAGAGACTCATTCTTGTTGTAATGTTATTTAGATCTGAAAAAAAAAGATAAGCATGGCATCCTAAACCATTTTCCCATGGTCCCATAAAAAGCAATATCATCTCACACAAAATCATAAAGTAAAATTCATATGGACCAACCAATGAATAAAAGTTATAATTATCTTATTTTATCAATTATTATCATTGGATTTATTTAACTTTATATTTATTATTATTAATTAAATGCCAATTTGAAATTAAGATAGCAATGTTTGAATGAATAACTGGATCTAACTCTACAAGTAAAATGTAAATGTGCAACTTATTCAGAGTTCATCAAGCACTTGTTACAGTCTGTTGCTTCATGTTACAGGAAAAACTCCAGTTCCATGAGCCTTATGACTCTAAAGGACCAATTATTTCAAAGTAAGATGAAATACCATTTATTGTTTAAAGAAAGTTATCAAGCACTATTTAAGGTCTGTTGCTTCATGTTACAGAAACAGGAATAACTCCAGTTCCATGAGCCTTATTACTCTAAAGAACCACTTATTTCAATGTAAGAAGAAATACCATTCAATGTTGAATATATAGACATGACCTATTTCTTAATGGTTTGCTTATATTCAATAAAAACATTAGAAAACATAATGGACCTGGAACTCAGATACCACTAGGTTGTTAAAACTAAAACCGTTGTGTCAGGTCTAATTTTATCAGAGATTTATGATCATGAAGGCAAGATTACATAACCAATGTCGATTAGCTTTTAAAAAATGGGCTTTTATTTACCTTCTGGTGAACTCATTTGATCAGTATTTCCTGTATTTAACTTTTTGATCACATAAGAAAAGTCTAATAAACATTGAATATTTTTTAATGCCTCTAGATTTCACTTTAAAGTCAAATAAAATATCTGATCACAAATAAAATTTTTGATAATTCGATCAATAGAGAGAGCTTTTCAAAATTGTTGGCTTATCATTCCTCAGGCAAAATTTAGATAAGACATCATGTCACATATCATGGTGTTTCCTATGAATTACAAAATCCTAAAAAGCTTCTTCTTCATAAAAAAACGTATGAAATAAAATTAGGTAATCTAAAGTAATCAGAGAGGTTTAGTTTTCATTTCAATCCAAGGTAAATCCGTAAAGAGTTGTGGGACCAGGCCCCACTTGATCATTACCCCCAAAATAGATTGAACTAACAGGGATGTGTATAGATAGTATGCAGATGACGTCACTCAGGCCTTTGTTATTGTTTTTGCCATCCGCGTTTGTGAGTTGTTCTCACTAAACTGTATTAACCAGACTATAAAAGTTCATGGTTACACAGAGTTTGTGTGTTGGTCCGTTATACTTCCGGATGGCAATGTTGTGAACTCCTTGGCCAACCGCATTCTATCTATAAGTATAAAACTGTAACAAAACCCCACGACCCCCCACAACACTCATACAAAAACTTAAACACAGTTTTTTTCATTTTCATTCCTCTTGAGCCAAGGGAAACTCGTTGCTCATTTTAGCTGCACAGATTCATTCAATCGCTCTCCCCCCCCCCCCCCCCCCCCCCCTTTTTTTTTTAAATCTTTTTTTTTTTTTTGGAGCGAGTCTATTCTTTTATCCTTTTTTGTTTGGCCTTGTTCCGTTTCTGAGCATGAATTTCTTAAAATTGTTTTTATTTTTTTTTTAAATAAAAAAAATTTTTTTTTTTTTTTTTCCTCTATCGGTCTGGGAATAACCAATTTTCGTTATTGGCAGACCCTGTCTGGGAATAATCATAGCGACGACGAAAATATCAGACCGCACTCCCTGCATTTTACAATTGTATGTTTTCTTTCACAGAGCTACCGACCAAATAAGGCGAAACGGCTTGGAAGATCCAAAACGTCATACATGTAGTTTGACACCTGCCAAATATCAAAGATGCGAGAAGGGGTTGAGTGGGACATTTTCTTTTCCCAGACATTCTCATTTTTTCACCCCTTCCTCCCTCTCTGCCATTCCTTATCCCATCGACTCTCAGCAAAAACAATAACAACAAGTCTTATGTGGCAAAAACGGCTACCAACTTAAATCCCTCAAACAACACAAGATATTGAAAATCGGTGGCAGAGACCCTTTGTCTTGTTCCTTTTCCAGTTCCAGTCATGAATAGATAATGAGAGAATGAAGACTGTTTCGAAATCTATTATTATTATCAGGTCAGGAAAGAGCGAGAGTCAATAAAATATGACAAGCGGTGAAAGCTACGCGCCACGAAAGATGAGGATTTAAAAAAACAACTTTTGTTGAGATTTCAACTACTGAGGAGGGGGGTGTCTGCTCTTTTTTTTGTTCCTTTCTGTTTTGTTTTTCGGTCAAGTTATGACTGACGCTGACACTGACACACGTTCTAGACTGTAAACGTTACCCATAAAATGTCATAAATTACGAAAAGTGTGTTCTCTCACAGAGTAGTATTCGAATCACTCACTGAATGAGCATGAAGCAGACATGAGTGAAGGAAACGTAAACTCTGTAAGTGAGAATCGGCGAGTGAAGCTGTACTGTAACTGTAACTGTAATTTGTAATGACTGACAGCAGTCAAATTGCGAAGTGAAATGAAAACAAATAAACAAAGCATTCTAAAATTATGCCGGTGAGACATCCAAAGTTAAATACCCGAACGCTATTATGGATTAACATTGAACTAAATCGTTTCCTTCTCTCAAAACCAATCGATACAAATTACAAACTCAAACACTGAAATTGGCATCTTACCTTTGCATGAGTTGGACTGCCATTCTTTTCTGGTGATTAGGAACTTTAGCAGCCGGACAACGTTGCGCACAAAACAGGTCTCCCGTTTTTGTCGTTCAAATTGTAGATAATACTCAGTCAGTTAAAAACAAATACGTACAAATAAAATAGTTATTTATTTAAATTCTTTGTATATGGCTAAATTATTCCGAAAACCAGATTTCAAATAGTTCTTGTTTTGTTCACACAAGCGCATTGATTTTGGAGAATGAGATTGACCGTGGTCTAAAAATAGACCGACAGTAATTTTTGATAAATTTTACGATTTGTTTAATAAAAAATCAATATTTAGATATTATTTGACGCGTGATCGAGTATTTATGAATATGTGTTTCTTTTGCCACCTAACAGCCAAATTTTAAAGGTTATTTTTTTCTATTATTTACATTGGAACGTGAGCTGTCAAGACAGGAACATGTGGTTTGCCACGTGCTTCTCGACCTTTGTTTACGTTTGGGGCACCTTCCTTTACTGTTCTATTAACTCTCAAACGTTCCACAAATAGAAACCACGATCACCGGTGATCGTGACAACGCCCCCTTTTTCATAATCCCATTTTGCGGTAAAAAATCGCCAGATTATGTGTTGAAACTATTATTTTATTATAAAAGAATGATTTTCATTTAATAATTCATCACAATTATGTTAAAAATGTAAAAAAATGTTACGAAATAACGAGAGATACGAAAGCTAGGTTGCTAACGACTCCATCCGTTACCTTCGATCCGCCATTTTGTTTCGGGAAATCTTTCTACAACTCCAACTCACAATTTATCAAATTTATATTATTTAAACTTTTTGCACCATGGCAAATCTCAAAGAGTCTGAAATTTATGACATCCTCTTCAAAGTGGATGTAAGTGATGACGAGGATGATGATGAAATTGAGTCTGAATGGTCTCAAGAATTCGACCTGCCGTACTCGCCAAATATGGGATCTGACAGTGAGAACGAGTAAGTATTTTTCAGAAATCTTCTCAAAGTAACATCAAACGATCACATAATGCCCATGATATGTATATTTTATTCAACTTTATTATCTATTTCATTAATATAGTACAAAAAGTTTGTTTTTTTTTGGTTTATAATTGTATTTATGAAGTGCTTGAGTTTGACTAGGACGAGTGAAGTGTTGTGTGTTGAAAATGTAAACAAACATGGAGGTCAGAAGACGGTTAGTTCGGCCACTTGAATGAGATATAGAAATGATTTGTATGTCTTGATTTGATGTGTCGACAGTTTGTATAATAAAATATTGTTCTTTTTTCTTTCTTCTAGCGAGATTCGTATTCCGTGTGAGGACTGTGGGAATGAAACTGGGAGACATGCACAAGTCCCTACTCCTACTGATGATACTGACACTGCCACTGCCACAACTAGTTCTGCTTGTCAAAGAAAAAGGTGAGAACTGACCTGATATTTAGTTGTTCTTATAGAGCATTTATATTCATATTGACTGTTTTGTGTTTTCTGATGTATTATTGTTGATTTTATGTTATATATTCAGTTTTGGGTCTACAGGAAGATTATTTATAGTATTTTTACTCTACTCAACTCTATGTCAAGAAATATTATTCCAGAACTAGTGTGTGATGTAAAAAAGGGAGAGTGATAAAATATTTTGATATTTTATATTTATATGTGTAATTAATTGCTTTCTCCTTTCAGAATTATTTTTCATTTCCTTTGTTTTCAAAGTACTTCTTTTTATTTTAATTCTTGTTATTATTATTTTCTTCAGGCGTTCGGATCATGATGAAATCCCTGGCCCATCACAGCCGAAGAAACTATGTGTGGATGGTGGTCCCGAGAACAAAGTGCCACCTTTTCTCCCTGAGCGAGTCCCTGGTCCACGCCTGCCTGATATGGTGACTCGCTTAGATCACCGAAAATTTTTAACGCCTTTAGATTTTTTTCGTTTGTTTTTTACTCAAGAACTGTTGTCTTTGTTTTGTGAGTGGACGAATGATTATGCGAGTATGTGTGCGGATTCGAAACCGACGTTGTATAAGAGGTGGAAGGATGAACCTGTGAATGTGGATGAAATGTATAGATTTATTGGTTTGTTGATGTACATGAGTTGTGTGAAAGTGGAGCGTGTTACTTTATATTGGTGTGAGGAGACATTGTTGAATGGTTTGTGGGCGCGTCGGTTTTTGTCAATTTGGCGTTATAAATGTCTTATGAGTTTTTTTAAAATAAGTAATTTTAGAACAGAAAATAGAGATGATAAATTATGTAAAGCTAGATTTATGATGGATTATATTCGTAGAAAATGTATGAAATTGTTTCAACCTTATCAGAATATTTCAATAGATGAGAGGATGGTTAAAAATAAGGGAAGGTATAGCTTTAGAATGTATATGAAGGACAAGCCAACAAAGTGGGGAATGAAATTGTGGGTTTTAGCAGATTCAAAGACAGGGTATACACACAATTTTGATGTTTATTTGGGTAAGGTAGGGGGTAATACAACAAATGGTTTAGCTTATAATGTGGTTATGCAGTTGCTTGTTGGCTTGTTCAATCAAGGATATCATTTATATGTGGATAATTTTTATACTAGTGTTCAACTTTTTAAAGATTTGGTTGTGAAGAATGTGAGAGCTTGTGGGACAATAATAGTTAATCGAAAAGGATTTCCAGTTAGTCTAAAGAACGTTAGAGAATGGGAAAAGAGGGTTAAGAGGGGGGAGTTTAGATGGCATAGGGATGGTGATATTTTAGCTTTACAGTGGAAAGATAATAAGACAGTTTCATTTATATCTACAATACATGATGCAAATAAGGAGGCAGTAGTACAACGTAGGAGTAAAGATAATGGGGTTTTCAGAAAATTAGATGTTGCACAGCCTGAATTAGTTAAAGATTACAATAAGAATATGAATGGGGTAGATTTGTCTGATCAACTTATTGGGAAATATAATAGTCTTAGAAAAACACACAAGTGGTGGAAAAGTTTATTTTTTCATTTTATTGACATTGCTAGGGTTAATAGTTATATTCTGTTCAAAGAATATAGAGCTAGGCATAGTGATATTGAAGAATTACAGAGACCAAAACAGTATAATCAGTTAGATTTTACTCTGGAGTTAGCCAGGCAGTTAGGCGGGATAGATGATCTAGAGGGTCCACCACTTGCTTTAAATACAAATTGTAATTGTAAATGTAAAAGTAAATCTAAAGCAAATAGCAGGAATAGTGATAATAATGATATAGATGAAGAAATTAAGTTAATCCATCCAATTTTACCAGATGCTTCTTCAAATTCAAGGGGTGATTGTAGGTTATGCTTAGATAGGGGGAAAGTACAGAAAACTAGACATAGGTGTTTATATTGTAAAAAATGGTTTTGTTTACAGCCGGATAGAAAATGTATGTTGTGGTATCATACAGTTCTTGAGTAAATTATTTGATTTATTATTGTATTTTAAAATGCTCTTTGTTTTTTAAATGTTAAATTGTCTGTATATTTTTATTTTATTTTGTTAAGGTACTGTTACTGTGAAATTAAAATATTTTCGCACTCTGCGAATAATCATTCGTTTTCGCTCTTTGCGGAAAAAAAAATACTATTCGCTCTCTGCGAATACATTTACATATATAAATAAATATATATGTATACTGAAGTCCTTTATTATATTTATCCATGTATTATCAATTGTATCAGTAAGAAGGAACTTGTGTATTTTTTTGGTGTGTATAGTTCAGTCTTTGCACTAAACAAGTGACACACAAGTGAATTTTAAAATAATTATATAATTTTACTTTTGTAATGGAATTATTACCCCAAAACCTTTTCACCATGTTGAAATGTCTTCTTGTATCATGTGTTTAGGTCTGTTGACCAAGATATATCCAAAATATGCCAAAGAAATGCTGACATAAGCAATTTAGAGACATTTTTGTGAACATGTAAAAATTATTGGATTATGCCCCTTGTTTGAGTAAATGTGTGGATACATTTGAGACCCCACCAGATGCTCAATTTATGCATTACATACTTGAGTTTTGCATGAAAGTTGTAAGACATGATGTATTTTTAGAAAATAAACTTGTTTTGATCATAATTTTGAACAGTTATTTTTTTCCTTCTTGGCATTTGCAGAAAATGCAGTTTTTACTTGAAAATTTGAGACCCTACCTTGACACATAAATCATATTTGTGTCCAGGAAAGTGCCTTGAAATTATAAAAAACTTTAAGAATGTGAAACTAAAACATCTGACGAGCAAATTGATATATAACATGCCAGCATTAGCGCACAGTGAGTGAGTTCAGGGTATCCTAATGTACCTGCACCCCCTCCATTCACAATTTTTGCTCAAAACAGTGGAACGTTTGAGAGTTAAGCAGTTAACTGCCGTACTATGAATGACACGTATTTAAATATTTGGCCAGAAAACTCATCCATCAAATATCGATCTATTTCAATTGGGCAAAAACTCTCAAACCTGGGACGCCCCAAATTTTTTAATACGGGTGTTCAGGAGTGGTATTTAACTGGGTTTAAAAATTTGGACGTCTTTATTATATCCATTGGCGCAAAGCATTCTTCAGGTTAAACTTTTTGTAAAATTTAATAAGAAAGACGCCGAATAAAAACAATTTACAATTCAATCGCGGTTATAGTATCGGGTTAAAATTCTTTGTTCAGAAAACAAATCTATTACTAAAAGCCCTCCTTCGTATGATATTTCATTGACCCATTATTACATTCATTACTCTTTTGATTGATGGTAATGCTTAGACTTTGAACAATAATAAACTATAATTTCTACTATTTAGTGTGAGTGATTTTGTGATCTAACGGCATGACATTCGGCTTGTGATACACGTACGTTCTGGGTTCGAGTCCCATTGTGAGCGGCGCAAAATCCTTAAGCCTTGAAATAGGATCTTTATTTTCATTTTATCACCATACTCGGGGTGTGAAACGATTACCTCGGTGGTCAAAGGTTTGTCTCTGTCGAAAAAAACAACTATTGTAATGGCGCATGTTTAATGCTGTTGTTGGCTTATGACTCCTTTAAAACACTTCATACTTCAACCAGCAAGAAATACAGACGCTACAATTCTTACTACATTTTGTTTTATTTGTATTCACTGTTCCTTTCTGTATTGTTTAGCTGACGAAGGGTTCGTACCTGAAACGTCCGTTTGTCTGTACTGTTCTGTTACACACAGAAAGCAAGGCATGGCAGAAATGTAATTCACTGAGAGAATGCCTTTTTAAAATGTTTGACTAGAAAACTGTTTATTCATAAATGAATCGATTGATTTATTCCTAATATGTTACACATTTTAACATACAATACTTTTCTGCCGTTGTCTGAATATAAAACTACACATTAAAAAAAAGCACCAGAAATCTCGGGTTTGAGAGTTTCTAACAAGATGGGGGTCATTTTAATAATTATAATAATTTGAAGAACGATTTTTCTGGCCAATATTCTGAAAGGGCTTTTTTTTTCTCCAGATTTGCAAGTGCATGGCATAGCATTAGTCTCGGAAATGAAAGAACAAACATTCACACAAGATGGTTGATTTTATGACGATAAAATATGCACACAAATGATTTTTTTAAAAATAGGCTTACTCCGATTTTGTTTCAGAGACATGGATAATAACGGATACGTCCACGATAATGGAGAATTGCCCAAAAACGTAAGTAGCAACTACTTCATTCACTTTTTTGTTTATGTATTAACTCTTTGCTTGTAAAGTTCGAGTTTACTCTATCCTGACAACATATTTTTGCATTTCGTCAAGACAGAACTGATTATCACCGACACGACTTCAAGGAAAAGAAAATTCCATAAGATAAAAGAAAAAAAACAACAAAACTAAATTACTATTCTTCAATTAAGCGCATGCAGCCAATCTTTGTAAAGACATTGCGCTATGTAAATACTGTATAATATCTTTTATTATTATATTGTCGTCATAAAAATGATAAAGAGAACGTTTGACTGGGCCGTGCTTGCGAAAATGAAAATGTAAAAAAAGAAAATATCAGAATTTTAGAATTGATACAAAACATTAAGCTTTTACAATTGAAAGATCACTAACAACATATCCTTCTCATTTTCGGGTAAATCAGAGAGGTGAGATTGGTTGGTTGTTGGTTCATTCCAAAGCTTGCTTGTATCCAACAGATTAATCTGTTGTTCAAGGGGTTGAAATAAATATGCACAGTACTCACTGGAGCCTAGCACGATCTCGGGAGATGCCAAAAAAAAAAAAAAAAAAGCGTGCTAGAATCCGAGCATGCCAAAATCCGATGATTACGGGAGCTAACCAATAGGGAATGAGATTAGCGGAAGAGTAGCGTCCCTTGAGTGGACGTCACCCATAGTCTGTGACGTCACCGGCGGAAAAGTTATTAGAGAGAGAAGTGGAAGCGAGGACGAGAGACGCATGCGCACAACCAACATGGAAGCGAGGACGAGAGACGCATGCGCACAACCAACATGACGTTCTCTCTCTAATAACTTTTCCACCGGTGACGTCACAGACTATGGGTGACGTCCAATCAAGGGACGCTACTCTTCCGCTAATCTCATTCCCTATACATTTGATCACCCAACTCCAGCGGGTCGTATTGCCAGAGCGTGCTGGAATTCGGCGTTCTAGAATATATGGAGTACATTATTGTGTGCTCTAAAGAAATGGTCCAATAATATGGCTAATAAATTGGCGTTTCTGAACATTGCAATGAAAATTGGGCTTTCTCCATAATATGATAACTTGTGTTTTAATTCCTGTACACTTCAAACAATTTTGAAGTAACACTTGCACTTTAACATTTTAATTCTAGATACTTCTAATGCTGAAATTATTAAGTCGTTTTTCCTAAAACCACTTTTCTAAATATTGTCTCCTTCAAATAACCATAACCCAGTCGATTTTAAACATTTTTCATATCAAACAAACGTCAAAATTTAGAGAATTCTTTTATATACTCTTTTACACAAAATCAATAATTTAATGTCCATAAAATGCGACATGTGGACTATTCCCTTGAAACAATATTATTAATGTTTTTATTAATTTATTTTAATGTTTTGATTAATACTTAAAAGAAGACAGAAACAAAATACGATTTGTTACGGTAACTGTAATATTATTGTCCCGACACTGTAAGTAAGGTGTGCATTGTGTTGCTATAACCATGGCCAAGAGGTGAAGACGAGTTGACACCAACTTGTCCTGACAGTAATACTGTCATCCTACCATAGAGGCTAAGTGGATTTCACCATACACAAAGGATGGCGCCATTTATTATTCTTTTGATCGTGTCACTTTCCTCACGAAAAGTGATAATATTTAGAAAACAATATCCAATCCATTGAAGATCAATAAAAACATTTTGTGTCGCGTGCGATGATGGTCGGTTATGGCTCTAGATCAAAATAATTATTGCATCCACACTTCCGTGGAAGATGTTTCCCAATTGGATTCAGTAGTCTGATGTCACGAACTTTTCATATGCCTTGTGATCAGAATGTGTAAAAGTCAAAACATGATCAAATTTTTTTTCTCCTCTGGATACGCTGTTATGCTCGCCGGAGAAATATTTCATACGAGCGTCCGCCATTGTTCCGATAGTTTAGAGCCAGTGTTACTAAGTTACCATGCATCATTAGGAAGGAAGTGACGTTAAGACTGTTGAAGAGTATTAGCAAGTAGATTTTTCCTGACTGTCAGAATATCTAAAGTTGTTGGGGGATGGAATTCCATAATCTTATTGTACTTGGGAAATATGTATGCATTCTCTCAGGAGCGGGGCAGCCTATAGCAGCGTTCATTTCTCGGGCTTTTTTTTTGGTGGTCCTTGATTACTGGTGGTTTTTCCTTGTATAATTTTCAAGAATTTCATTTCTTGTTTGGTCCATTCTCTTTTAATGCTGGTCTCAGCTATCATGCTTGCTATATTTTTTCCATTATTGTCATAGTAATTATAAACAAATCTGCAGGCCAAGTTTGGACTTTTTCAAACTGGTTTATAGCTTTCTTCTTCTGAGGGTCCCACCCAATGCAGCCAGCTGTATTTCAAGCTTGGTCTTCTTACCAGTGTGGTATTGCATCGTTCTTTTACTGCTTTCGGGCATGAAAGAATACGCTTTGTTGCAAATGTTGTCCATATGAAGGTTCCATGACAAATGTGCTGCCCACTGTAACTCCTTGGTACTCAGCCTTTGTGTTTGACTCTACCTTTTCATCATGTATTTTGTAATCATTCATGTGTAGTATAATTATATCGCCAATGAAACACGATTTGGGAAAAGCCAGACAAATTCCATGTACATACAAAACGCTTGTTTTTACAATTTTGCCAGACAACCTCCACTTTATGTATCGATTGATTAAGTAAAAGAGCTCCTAACTAGTCAATCATGTTTGGCAATATGGGTGTTCTTGCATTGTATCGATAACTGTAGTAAAACTTTTTTCCCGGCTAAAATGTAAAAAAGAGTAATATCAGTGTAGGACATCATTCTTATTTTCACGTACTCGCCATCGATCATTGATATAATATGGTTGGGCAGGATACGGTGTTCCTGTCACGATTAGAAGTCCGGATCATAAATGGAAAAACCGTAAAATTCATTCCTCAAAAGCTTTTCATATATCAGGTTCTACACATAATAGACATCGCCTCCTGCCTTGTATAATGAGAAGAAAATACCTTAGATTAGGTGGATTACTAACTAACCAGTTAATGGCCTTACTCTGGAAAGACACGTGTTTAAAAAATTGACTAGAAAACCCGTCCTTCAAAAATCGATTGATATATTTTAAAAAAGAGCTTTTATATAGCGCAATATCCACTAAATGTGCTCAAAGCGCTTTACAAGGGGTCCCTGGTCAACAGCAACATTTAACACGTAGGACGGGACATGACGCCTGTTAGGCGATATTACAATTTTTCAGACAAAGACAACGCTGTTAACGGCCAGGTACTCATTTTACACCCGAGTACGGTGAGAGAATGTGAGTAAAGAGTCTTTTCCAAGGACTCAACTATGCGCCGAACGAGGCTGGAACCCAGGACCTTCCGATCCGAAAGCGAGTGTCATACCACTGGACCACATAGCCGCACAAATATAAATGACATTCATCTTGGCAAAAACTCTCAAACCTGGCCTTTCTGGCCAAATTTTTAGATACCCGCCTTTCCAGCGTACGGCAGTTTACTATTTCTATTAATTGTGTAAGAAAAAATGTATGTTAGAGATGCGGCTTATTGTCTTGTGCTATGGCCCTCGCCTTCGAATCGGCAGGTCCCTTTGGTTTGAGTTCCGAGCTGCGCAGATGTTGAGTCCTTGGAAAAGGCTCTTTACTCATATTCTCTCATCGCACTATGTCTTAACATTCTTTTGGCTAGGTACACCTTGTAAAACGCTCTGAGCATGTTTTATGGATATTACGCTGAATAGATAATCAAGTGTTTTTTAATATGCAGAAAATTTCGTTTTTCTTTAATCAGTTCCTCTTTTCCATACTTAATCATTATTGAAACAAATAATATTATCAATTTTTTTTTCAAAGTAATAGTGTTGTTTTATTCTGAATTGATAAAAGACGAGATAAATTATTGTTTCGTTTTAGATATTATTTCTCAAAATTGTGGGAATGATCTAGAATAATAAACGATATTATCAGTTCTTTTTTATCATGGTATCAAGAGTTTTTTTCTACAAATATTCATGGCTGAATGTTCAGAGTAGGGTCAGCGTGGCTCAGCGGTACGATCTTTGCTTCGTACCCGAAAGGTACAAAGTTCGATCATCCGTCGCTGCGCTGTGTGGCTTGCGCAAGTCACCTCGCCTTAGCTCAATTTGCGGCCATGCACTGCGGCTGACGCCTGGGTTATTCTAGTCTTCCCTTGGAATAGACCCTAGAGACAAATTTCTCCTATGGGATGAATAAGGGGAATTTTTATTTATTTATTTATTTTAGTTGAGACAACATACACTGGAGTACTGTTGCATGATAATTCGAAAACTAAAAACTCAAAGAGACATTTTATATATCTTTTTGAGCAAATCTTTATATGTGCAAGTAATCTATGTTGTCTTTGGCATGCTTTTTAAATAAAATGATAATCATTTATGACATTCATCAACAAAATGTTTGGCATGCCCTCCTAATCTCAGTATATTGCATTTCATAAGATTTGATTTCACATAATATGGCCATGCACATGTTTTTATTTGCTTCACATAAACAAAAAGAAAAAAGACAAAAAAAAAAAAAAAAAAACAACAAAAAAAAAAACAAAACAAAACAAAACAAAACAAAACAAATACAAAAAAAAAAAAGAAATAAAAAAAGGAGAGCGTTAGGTCCACACGCTCAAGTGCTTACTGCGCTTAATCAACACTATGATTCTTTGTAAAGGGCTTTAAATACTTGTTCTTGTTTATTCAGCTTAACAAGGCCACGACCACATTATCTCATTCGTCTGTACTGTTTCATTCATCCTGTTTTATTGATAAAGGCGAAACCCGAAACGTCCATTCGTATTTTAAATTGAAGCTTACATTCAATTTCACATAGTTATTTATTTCTTCGAGCTTCGAGCAGCAACATTTACATTGTAAAGCGCTTTGATCGCTATAGAAAAGCTCAATGCTTGTTTTTTTTTCTTCTTATTTTTAAATTGTCGCACGTATGCGATTAATTAGAATGAATCCAAGTCAGATTTAGCCGCCAAAATTGAATGCAACGTCAAAAACATCCTAATTGAGAATTTTGAAGGGGCTCTTTTCATTAGAAATCCCATAGATTCTCATCAAATTGATATTACTCAAAATTTGCATTTTATGGTTACATTGCATCAAATCTAACATAATAACAAATTGAAGCGATGGATCACGATCATAGCATTGATCACGATTCAATTATGTAGAATGTTACAGAGATCCTCAAGTACATGTTCGGATGCCCTCAATAAATTTGAATCCACACCCACGAATTACGTGCCTGAGCGAGCCTTTACTCACGGTTTAGGTCAGGTTGACCTCAGGGTCAAGCGGTCAATCCTGCAGGTAAAGCTGCATACAATGCATTACGTTCCAAAAACATATAAATTGAGTAACGGCATTTCCTGTTTTCAGTCTACTGCTACTCCTCTTTTAAATTCACAACATATTTTTCAAAGCTCGGATATAACTGCATTTTTCTCGTTTGATATTTGTGTCTGGGTTTCATTATTCTGCTGTGATTAGTTCTTTAGTTATTTACATCTGAAAAACTCAATGAATAAAATCAATTACAGGAGCTATTTATTTTTAAAAAAAAATAATATAAAACTTTTGACACTACCAATTTTTTAAAAAGTTGTATCGGCGCATCTAACATTCTCTGGGCTTTTTAATGATTAAAACCGTTTAATGGACTTGTCTTTTAATCTTTTATAATATTTTTTTTTCTTGCAATGCACATACAGGAAAACGGATCACACTTTAGAGACCCACATGAAATCTTTAAATGAACTTTGTAGTGTATGTGGCTATACAGCACTCACTCAAAAAGAAAAAAACCGTAACCGCTAAAGATTACTGTGTAATGATTTCAAATGTGAAATACTTTTGTTATTTGATATTGATATTGGAAAAGACTTAGAAACAAACATTCAAAAGTGATATGTTACAAATGTGTAAAAAGAATCAAAAAGATGAAAGTATATAAAGGAGAAGAGTTTTTAATAAACTCCCGGACTATTGTAAAAAACAGTCAGCATTTGTGGACAGATTTTGTCCCCAGTGACATTATAATCAGTGGCGGTTCTAGCCTATTCATAGTGGTGGGGCAAAGATGATTCGGTCATATATTATATATATATATATATATATAATATATATATATTATATATATATATATATATATATATATATATATATATATATATATATATTTCAACTTTTGAAAAAATAAAATATTTCAACCACAAATAATCACATTCACTATGAAATGACAATACCAGTAGATTTTAATTATTCCAAACGTAATCAAAAAGGAATCACGAAAGAGAATACAACAAAAAAAAAAATAAAGCGACGAGACAAAATGCGACAACACCTTGACAATACAAGTCCATTTCGTTCACTCAAAAAATTAAAGAGATGCTTTAATCCCTCAACGGCGAGATTGATATTTCTGTTACATTTTCAGAAGTACGTAGTAACTTTAAAGTTTTCATCGAGAAGCAACAACCGCGATATGACTCGAGTTTCATTCAGAGCTCAAATTGCATCATTTTTACTGCTCTCTTGGTGGTTAAAATGATTGTGCCGGTGGTGGTAGTGGTTGGAATAGTGGTGGTGGTGGTAGTGGTTGGAATAGTGGTAGCGGTGGTGGTGGTGGTGGAGGAGGAGGAGGAGGAGGAGGAAGAGTAGACGGTGAGGGAGGATGTAATTATGGTAGTGGTTTTGGTGGTGCTTTTGGTTAGAATGATAGTTGTGGAGACGATGACGAAAATTATATGATGATGTTGATATTGTTTTTATTGCTATTGTAGTACTTGGTGTTAATATTGTTGTTGTTGTTAATGATGATGATAATGATGGCAACGACGATGTCGTCGACAATGATGATTACCGTACGATATTACAAAGTTTATTCAATCTTAAGCTTTCGCCATTAAATCATACAATTTGATGACAACATACATGAAAGTGGACAAAAATGGTAAATGGAACCAAACAATAAATTGATACCATTAATAACCACAAAAATACAACAATCGTAATACCACCAATACGTACAATAATAATAATAATAATAATAATAATAATAATAATAATAATAATAATAATAATAATAATAATAATGATAATGATAATAATAATAATAACAATAATAATATTACCATCATCATTACTACTACCACCATCACTATTACCACCACCACCATCACCATCATTATTACGTTTCCAATCAGTTTTTCTCGTTTTTTAAAAATTTGATACCTTAATAGACGAAAATTCCGGTGAATTTTTTAAAGGATAGTTAAAATATCTACGATTTTATTAACCCTGA
>NW_027623380.1:0-10136 GCF_034508935.2 Berghia stephanieae
CTCAGGGGGTTTTCTTTTTAAAAATAAAATTGCAAGTTATGACTTTATCACTCATGTCAATTTTGTTTTTTTTTTGGGGGGGGGGGGGGGGGGGGGGGGGGGGGGGTAACTACTTTCTCTTTAACACACGGGCCCTCCAGGTCCCCAAAATTTTGTAAACAAAGAGCTTTGACCCCCGCTTTGCCAAATATGTTAATACTAATCGGTATACGTTTGCCAAAAATTAAACCCCAGTAGTTGGAAAACTTTTCCTTTTCTTTATTGGAATCTGATTCGACTTTTATTGACCCCGGGGTTTTTTGAAAAAAATATTTCAAAATTTTGCACAGAAAATAAGAAAATTTTACAAACATGTTGAAGGTTTCTAAATTGTTTACGACACCAACAACTAACGGGCCTACATCAAACCAAAATAAAAATTCCCAAATTTTCAACCCAAAATTACGCTAATTAGGGAAAAAAAAAATTGCAAATTTTTCCAAAAATTTTATGCTATTTTGGAATGGGCCAAATTTGGGAAAAACAAAATTACAATGTAACCTTCATCAGCGCAAAAAAAAAAAAAAAAAAAAAGAATCAAAAAATTTTGTCAAAATTTGCAAGCCGAAAAAACCGCGGGGCCAATTTTTTTTCCATGAGGGTACAGTAACAAAGACGTTTAAACTTCTGTCGTTAATGTAATAATCTCTTGATTTTGGTTGAACTCTCATAAAATAAAAATTGAAAAAAAAAAGGTCTATAGATCCCGAGCCTTTAAAACATTTTTTCACAAGAAATGTCCACGTGTTTCACGCGTTTGGGCGAAGTAGTAGTACGCGAACCTGGGGTCTCCCCCCCCGATAGCTAAATTGCTAATAAAAACCCTAGCTGCTTGTACTTGTAATAGCTTTAACACCAAGACGCCATTCCCTCGAATGACCACATAAATTAGTAAAGGCTCTAAACTTCGGAAAAATGGCCGACGGCTTTATGAATAATATTTCTCCCGAGCTTAAAAATGTATCCCGGGGAAAAAAAATTAAAATATGACATGTTTTGACTATATCATTCGATCACATGACCCTATGAAAACTTCAGCCAGCATGAAAAAAAAAAACCCAATTTTTTTTTTTTTTGAACCAGCTGTTCGCCCTTTCGGGCACTTGACATAAGACTATTTTAATTTCCCAAATTTTCCCCTCTACACAGGGGCCTCTGGGGTCTTGCATAATAGAATCTTTTATTTTACTTTTTTTTATAAAACCCTTTGCGGGCCCTACGAAAAGTAAAAAATTTAAATTTCATCATGAATCCCTAATTTTTCTTTAAAGTGCATATAGTCAAATTCAAAAATGATAATAAAATAAACGACTAACCAAAATTTTCAAAATGCTCCCTTCCTCCCTCCTCCTCCTCTCTCTCTCTCTCTCTCTCCTCTTCTCTCTCTTTCTCCTTTTCTTCTCTCTCTTTCTCTTTTCTTTTTCTCTCTCTTCTTTCTCTTTCTCTCCTCCTTTTTTCCCCTCTTTTCTCTCCTCTTTCTTCTCTCTCTCCCCTCTTTTCTCTCTCCTCTCCCCCTCTCTCTCTCTCTCTTCTTTTTCCCTAAAAATCTGAATGACCCGTTGTATATTTGGAAAGTTTTTGAAAGTACTTAAATATGTAGGAGCCCCTTTTATAATTTGCAGCCCCATCAGGGTTTTTTCATGATACTGTCCGGGATCAGTGGTGATCATCATATACATTGAATCAATTTGAGTTTGGATCACATTTGGTTTTTTTTGTTTCAAAAAGTGAGGAGCGGGCACTTATGTTGGTAACAAAAAGAATGAAGTGAGAAAAAAATCCCCAGAAGAAAATGAAAAAAAAAATTTAATTTAATTGCCCTGCCCCTTCGCGTAGTTGTGTGTTGGCCCCGCGTCCCATTATCCGAGGAGAGAGAGAGAGAGAGAGAGAGGAGAAGAAGAGAGAGAGAAGAGAGGAGAGAGAGAGAGAGAAAAAGAGAGAGAGAAAAGAGAGGGCTCTAGTAATAAAACCTATTGATACGATTTTTTTTTTTGGGTTCGGTAGCTCATAGGGTAATCCGCTTCCCCGGGCCAGGCGAGTTGTCGTACCAATAAGGTCGCAGGTCAAACCCCAATTTTTTTTTCTCGATTGTTTTGATGGAACTGACTGATAAAGTGTTGCATTCACACCGGATAACCCGGGTTCAAGCCTGAGCAAGAAACAAAGCCTTGGTGCTCATTTGTGGCGCAACAGCGCTGCGCTGCTGCTGACACTCGTTTATTACGATTTTTTTTCGAGATTGACCATGAAAAACAAATTTTCTCCATGGATTAATAATAGATAATCGATCATGCCATGATTATTACTTAAAGACCTTGAACACATTGTAAGACTGTAATTGTGGGGTTTTAAAGTTTTATACGTGTTCCAGAATAAAATAATAAAAAGTCTTGATCTGCTGATGGTTGTTAGTTTATAAAAAAATAATATTTATATATAATATAGATCTAGCACAAATTTGAAAATTGCATATCATTTATTTTGGTCCTAGCTCGAGGGAAACATCAAATGCATATTTTATTGTTTTGGGAGATATGTTTTTTTTCCTTGTAAATCATCTCTCTGTTATGTATTATTAAATATGTGTTTTTTTTGAATGTATAATGTAGGCATTTGAAGTGTACTCCTTTTTGGGTGGATTTTGTGCTTGTGTCCGGATGAGACTTATGTGATCTCAAACTAATTTACGTTGGGGGTATGCTCTTGGAATCTACATCTGATCCCTATTTGTTCTCATTTCCCCTATGTCTTACTTTTTCTTGGGTGTTTTAATTGTAATTCTAGAATTTTTTACTATCCCTTTTTCTTCCCTTTTTTACTGGCGCTGATATAACCTAAATGTTTTGGGAAGCGCCGTAAAACCCTTAAAAACAAACAAAACAACAGATAATTGGATTGATATTTGATTTTTTTTTTTTAAAGGTTTTCCTGCGCTTGCCATATTTTTACCAGATAAAGAAACAGTTACAAGATCTAGATTTTAGTTAAGCATCGACTAGCTCAACAGAAATCAGAAGAAGATCCAAGAACAAAAAAACCGTATAGATAGTCTGGAATCATTAACAAGATCTACACATCACCCGGATGGATTTTATGGGCCCCGTTCCAGAACAAAGACACAAAGCACCATGCCAAGAACGACGTGCACATGTTTGCAAGTCTTATAAACGAATGCAATTATTGGGTTGATTTAACATTGTTGTAAAGGACAACATTTTGCGTTGGTTTTTAGAGTGTATGTATTTCCATTGCAACGATAAGCCCATAACAATTTGGGTCATCAGACCTGCACATAAGTGCACGTCGACGTCTGACTCTAACCCACTCCATCCAATCCAATCCAATCCAATTCACACTGTTGCAGCTTTACTACTGAAATGGACTCAACATTTGTGTATTGTGGATGGATATAGGTTATGGCTCTACACAATAATCATGTCCTCCTGTGACGGAAGTGGTTTCTAATTCACAATTAAATTTCTAAAAAACTTTCAGAATTTGTCAAGGTTGTCATACCCTTATTTAATGTGTGCATTCCCTAGCAGGGGCGTAGCTAAAACGAGCGCTCCTTTCTTCAGTTTTTTTGGGTGGTCTTTGATTGGGATGGCTATTAATTAATGTCCTACAAATGCCTTTCAAGATCTTCAGTTTATGTTTTTCTCCACTCTCTTCCAATGTTACCCAGTTGCTTCCTTCCTGTCATCATGATTTTTCCCCCCCCACTTTTCTGTTGTCATAGTTGTTATGGAGAAATATAAATAAAAGCGAAATCCACTCACTGATATTTATTTAATCTTTAAAAAAAGAAAGAAAAAAAAAACAGCAAAAAAACCCCGGGTTTGTTTTCCTTTTGACCGCCGTGCACATTTGTGGGTCTGACAACGAACCCGCAATTACTCTTATATTTAATCAACGTGTACATAAGTATACCATAATTTGCGTCATTTTTTTTTTTTGGAGATCTCCATTATAACTTAATAATATAATAATATATAATAAAAATAATAAATTTATTTATCAGACTTTCAAATAAGTGCACGTCGGTTGAATAATCTATGTAGTTGTCAAAAAAAATATTTAGCGTCTGTTTTCCACTACAATCTGAGAAGTATTTTAAAAGTCGGGTTATAAACACCAGCAGATTAGAAAACAGTAGTAAAAAATGAATATAATAGAAACAAAAAAGATAAAAATACTAAATACGGAATCTTACTATTACAATACTTACAAAAAAGGACGTGCCAAATATTTCTCAAACCGTCTATCTGGGTTTTTAGATTTTGGTATTTGTTATTGTGTTTTGATGTTGGCTGAAGAAGGGTTTGCTTATATTCGTTTGTGTTTAAGGGTTTTTTTACATTTTGACAATTTCCCAGCACCCTTAGTATCTTTTCAAATTAGTACCATCGCTTTTAAAACCCGAAAGAATCCGGGCAAAAATCAATAAATATAATCTAAAAGAGGATGGTTTCAAGGGAGTTTTTAGTAGAAATAAATCGTGACTCGGGTGGGAGCAGACAAAATGGAAATCTCTCCTCACTTCCTCCTCCCTCCCCCCCCCCCCCCCCATCCTTCACCCCGCAAATTGGGGACCTATTGACTTGTTTCTCATTAGTGTTTTCAATTTTCTTGGTATCACATATTATTATCATGTATGCCCCACCGTCGTCTTGTTGGGATATAACGGGTACCAAAAATGTGTGTGATTCCCCCATCTTTGAGTCACCAGGTCCTCCAGGTTGGGGTTGGAAAAGGGGTTAACACCCCTTTCCGTAAAACTCAAACCGTTACAGAAACGCAGACGGACAAACCAAATCCTTTTTTTAGCTTGGCGACCGAAGATTTTTCGGGAATGACAGAATTATGAGTAAAGAAGCTGATATACAGAGAGTGGAAACAGGAATGAGATAAAAAAAAGTTAGCTCAGGACAGAGAAGGATGGAAACTGTTTGTCTGTGGCCTATACCCTGACCCAGGTGAAAAAAGGGAATGATGATGATGATGAAAAATGGATTTTAAAGTTCAAATGATAAACAAGAAATTTGACATTTTGTCAGTTTAGTCCCAGGTTTGAGAGTTTTTGCCAAGACGAGGTCATTTAAATCGGTCAATACACGAAGACGAGTTTCAGTCCAAATAAAAAAAAAAATACATATCGTTTTCCCGGGGAGGGCAGTCAACTGGGTTAATTGGTTTTTCGCATGTCATTTTGAGAGCTGCTTGTGGTTTTATTCATGGTTCAGATTTTAACTCGTTTCAAAAATTAACTCAAGCCTCATATTTTCGACATAAATTGATTTTTGAGTTTTACACGACCCCGGTACAATAACGTTAGAGGACGATGGGTTTTTATCTGAACAAGTGTGTATGAAAGGTGCCAGACAAAGCAAGAAAGAAAAATACAAGAAAAAAAAAAAACCATACCAAAAAATCATCTACCTTTGTTTTTGATTGCTGTTTGAGTTTTACGCGCTTGCAACACATTAAGGGCATATCACGCCAGTAAAAAGGGAAAAAAATGGGGTAGTATAAAAGTTATAAATTTTCAATTAAAGCACCCAAGAAATGAAAATGTAAGACAAAGGGAATTGGTTCAAAGAGGAAACAGATGTTAATTCCAAGAGCACACTATCAAAGTACTTAGTTTGAGATCACCTAAAAGTCTCATCAAAAAACAAGCACAGTTTTCCCCAAATAAAAGGGATACACTCAAATGTTTTACAAATCATATATCATAATAGTAAACAATAAGTGGGATAACAGAGAGATGATTTACAAGGAAAAAAATATCATCTCCCAAAACTCTAACTATACATTTGACTGTTTCCCTCCCAGCTGGGGTATCCGCCAGGCCCCGACAAAACCAAGTAACCTGATCTTGATCCTACACTGCGGCCTCGTCCTTAATCTCTTAATTTGGATTGCATATAAAATCGATGAAATGTTAAACAAAAAGAACAAAAAAAGCTTTCTATTTCCCAAAGGTAGCGTTTATTTTACAAATGAAACAGTAATGACCTATCACGAAAGGGATTTTTAACATATCAAAACACTATAATATGGAAATGGAGATGTATTTAAAAAAAAGAAAAAACAAACATTATATATAATATCGTAACGAACATGGAAAGATAATATATATATATATATATATATAATAATAATATATATATATATGAGAGAGAGAGAGAGAAGAGAGAGAGAGCGCGAGATAGATAGATAGAGAGAAAGAGAGAGAGAAGAGAGAGAGAGGAGAAGAGAAGAGAGAGGGGAGAGAGAGAGAGAGAGAGAGAGGGAGAGGTGGAAAAAAGAGAGGGGAAAAGAGATTTTGTTTTCTGTTTAAGAATTTTACGGCGCTTGAAGTCGCATGTCATTTTTGCGCTGGTAACACGGAACAAATTAAAAAATATTATAGGGGTGTCCTTTATTTGTTTTTGTTTGTTTTTTAAAGGGTTTTTACGACAATTGCAACATTCAGGTCATATTGGGGCCCCGTAAAAAGGGAAAAAAATGGGATAGTAAAAAGTTATAGAATTACAATTAAAGCATCCAAGAATAAGGCAGACAAGGGGGAAATTGGTTCAAATAGGGAACAGATGTAGATTCCAAGAGCCACACTATCAGTGTACAAGTTCAGATCACCTAAAAATCTCATCCAACACATGCACAGGTCCCCACTAAGAGAAATACATTCAAATGTTTACAAATCAAATATAATATGTAAACAAAACATAATACATTGCACAACCGAGAGATGATTTACAAGGAAAAAATATTATCTCCCAAAACTAAATTTACATTTGACTGTTTCCCTCTCAGCCAGGGCCAGGACAAAACCAAGTAATCTAATCCAAAGACAAAGATAGAAAGCATGTTGGGAAAACAGATATAGGGGTAGGAAACACAGTAAGTAACTCCCTCCCGCTAGGGGAGGGTCAGGACAAAACCACGAAAACATTTTGGGAAAAAAGATATAGAGGTTCGAAGATGACGTCACTCAGGGCTTTGTTATTGTTTTTGCCATCCCCGTTTATGTGTAATGCTCACTGAACTGTATTAACCTGACTATAAACGTTCATGGATACACACAGTTTGTGTGTTGGGCCGTTTACTTTTCCGATGGGAATGTTATGAGCTTCTTAGCCAAGCGCATACTATCTATAGAAGAAAGATGGAAGACACAGTTATGCTTTCCTGCCCACAATGTCTGTACTTTAACTCACTCAACCCTAACACCGACTATACCGTAGTTTTCCCGGTTACTTTTACCCCATGCCTATTCATTACATTTTTCTGAGACAAATTATAGGGTAGTATAAAAGCCAATGTTTTTAGTTTTTGCATGTTAACGGGACTGTAGTTGAATAAAAACAATCTATGTACATGCTCATTTTTAATACATTTTTCCAATTTGAAAAGCAGCAAAATGTCTAGGCTTGAGTGAGTTAAATATATAAAGAACATTTGGGATGGTTAAAACAGTTCACACAAGTAGAACGAAAATATCAAGGTTTACGCTTGAGAACAGCTAAATTCTCATCCCCGATACTAAGACATGATCCAACCAAGATCAAACAGTCAGACACTACCAGTAAGAAATAATAATAAATCCATCGGACTGTTTGTTTCCCTCTTTTTCAACAGATTCCAGGTAGGCCAATGTAAACCAATTCATGGACCCGTTCCAGTACAAGGAATCAAAACCACATGGAAAAGACTACTGATGTTGGAATACAGAGATAGAACAAGAGTCGCCGTTTCTGGAAAATTTCCACTCGCCGCAAAGAGAGAGAGAGAGAGAGAGAGAGAAGAGAGAGAGAAGAAGAGAGAGAGAGAGAGAGAAGAGAGAGAGAGAGAGAGAGAGAGAGAGAGAGAGATTAATATTAAGTTAATTAATAAAATAATAATAAAGATAATATCATGTTTTCCGAAATAAATAGGAAGTGAGCACTCTTTTTTATTTTCAAAATGAGCGAGAGCAACAGTGTAAATACAAATTTTATAAAAAGGGGAAAAAAAAAAAAGGGTTTTTTAAAAAAAAATTTTTTTTAAAAAAAAAAAAAAAAATTAAAAAAAAGGGGGGGCCCCTTTTGTTTCCCCTTTTTTCCCCCCCCCTTTTTTTTTTTTATTTTATTTTTAAAAGGGGGAAAAAAATTTTTTTTTAAAAAAAATTTTTTTTTAAATTTAAAAAAAAACCCCCCTTTTTCCGGGAAAGGTTTTTTTTAAAAAAAATTTAAAAATTTTTTTTAAAAAAAAAAAAGGTTTTTATTTTTTTTAAACCCGGAAAAAAAACCGGGGCAGGGGTTTTTAAAAAAAATTTTTTTTTTTTTTTTTTGGTTTTAAAAAAAAAAAAAGGGGAAAAAAAAATTTTTTTTTTCCCTTTTTTTTCCCCCCCAAAAAACCCCAAAAAAGGCCCCCGAAAAACCCCCCTTTTTTTAAAAAATTAATTTTCCCTTTGGGGGGGGTTTTTTTAAAATTTTTAAGGGAAAAGGGGGGGGAAAAAAATTTCCCTTCCCGGGGGAAAAAAAAGGGGAAAAAAAACTTTTTTAAAAAAAAAAACCCGGGTTTTTTTTTCCCCCCCCCAAAAAAAAAGGGGGGGGAAAAAAAAAAAAAAAAGGGGGGGGAGGGGAAAAAAAAAAAAAAAAAGGGGTTTTTTAATTTTTAAAAAATTTTAAAATTTAAAAAAGGGGGGGTTTTGGAAGGGCCCTTTTTTTAAAAATTTTTTTTTAAAAAAATTTTTTTTTTTTTTCCCCCAAAAAAACCCTTTTTTTAAATTTTAAAATTTTTTCCAAAAAATTTAAAATTTTTTTTTTTTGGGAAAAAAAAACAAAAAAAAAAAAAAAAAAAAAGGGGGGGGGGTTTTTTGGGGAACCCCCCCCAAAAAAAAAAAAAAATTTTTTTGTTTTGGGGGAAATTTTTTAAAAAACCCCCCAAAAAATTTTTTTTTAAAAACCCAAAAAAAAAAAGGTTTCCCAAAATTTTTTAAAAATTTTTAAAAATTCCGTAATTGGGGGGGCCCAAAAAAAACCTTTTTTAAATTTGGGCCCGGGGAAAAAAAAAAAAAAAAAAAAACCCCCCCCCCCTTTCCCCCCCCCAAAAAAAAAAAACCCCCCCAAAAAAAAAAAAACCCTTTTTTAAAAAAAAAAAAAAAAATTTTAAAAATTTAAAAAAAAATAATTTTTAAAAAAAATTTTTTTTTTTTCCCCCAAAAAATTTTTTTTTTAAAAAAAAATTTTAAAAATTAAAGGGGGGAAATTTTTCCCCCCTTTTTCCCCGGGGGGGGGGCCCCAAAAAAAAAAAAAATTTTTTGGGGGCCCCCCCCCCCCCCCCCCAAAAAAAAAAAAAAAAAAAAAAAAAAAAAAAAAAAAAAAAAAAAAAAAAAAAAAAAAAATTTTTTTTTTTTTTTTTTTTTTAAAAAAATTTTTTTTTTTTTTTTTTTTTTTATTTTTTTCCCCAAATTTTTTTTTTTTAAAATTTTTTTTTTTTTTTTTTGGGGGGGGGGGTTTTTTTTTTTTAACCCGGTTTTTGGGAAAAAAAATTTTTTAAAAAAATTTTTTTTAAAATTTAAAAAGTTTTTTCCTTTTTTTTTCTAATTTAATTTTTTTAAAAATTTTTTTTTTATTTTTTTTAAAAATTTAAAAACCCAAAATTTTTTAAAAAATTAAAAAAATTGAAAATTTTTGGGTTTTTGCAAAACCTAAAAGGGGGGCCATAGGGGGGTTTAAAAACCCCCCCACCAAAATTTTTTAAAAATTTTTAAAAATTTTAAAATTTTTTTTTTTCCCCTTTAAATTTTTGGAAAAGGGGCCCCTTTTTTTAAAAAAAACCCAAAAGGGTAAAAAAGGCAATTTTTTAAAAAACCCCTTACCCAAAATTTTAAAAACAAACCCCCCCAAAACCAAAATTCTTTCCTTCCCCCCCCTTTTTCCCTTTTGGGCCCCCATTTTATCCAAAAAAAAATTTTAAAAAAAACCAATAACCCCCCAAAAAATAAACCAAAAAAACTCCTTAGGGAAAAAAGGAAAATTTTTTTTTTAGGGTTTTTTTTAAAAAAAAAAAAGGAAAAAAACAAAAAGGTTTTGGAAAAAAAAAAAACT
>NW_027623381.1:0-10132 GCF_034508935.2 Berghia stephanieae
TTTTTACCCACCCTCCCTTGGGGGGGCTATTTTATGCGCCGAATTCAAGAAACCTTTTTTTTTATTTTTTTAAAATTTACTTTAAATTTTAAAAATGACGCATTTTAACCAATTGTTTCCTTTTTTAAATTTTTTCTTTTTTTTTTTTTATAAAAATTATAAATAATTTTCCCCCAAAATAAAAATTTTTGAATTGAATATGTAACATTATTGAACCGTTTCACGGGGGGAAAAAAAACCCCCTTTCCTTAAAGCTTTAAAATCTATGAAAAAGACAACAAAAAATTTTTTAATCCAAACTACCTTGATGATCTTTTTGGGAAACTATTGAAACCGACAAAACCGAAAATACCGGGGAAACCTGATTAATTGGAAAAAACATGAAAACAAATTCTTTTAACTACACCGATTAAAACCCTTTTACCGAAAATTTTTTTATCTTATTTTTTCCACTTTTTCCGAAGGAGTTTTTCCCAAAAATTTTTTTCCGGGGGAAACTTTTTTTATTGTTATCTAATTTTCTCGACCCAAAATTTTTTAAAAAATCATTTTTTATTCTTTTTTAAAATTTTATAAATCCATAATCCTGACTTTAAATATCACTTTCAATAATTTTCGCTTTTAACAACCTTTTTCAAAAAAATTTAAAAATTTTATATTGAAAAATTCAACAAAAAATTTACAAAAATATCTAAAGCAAATTTAATTTGAATTTTTTTTTCACCATAACCCGGGCCCAATTCCAAATAAATTTGGAAACGCCCTTTGTAATCTTTTCTGTACGTTCAAGGGCCCCTTTCTATACCTTGTTTTACAAGTATTTAGGGCGTAAAGCATGTAATTGCTAATTTTGGGGAAATTTCATAAAAAAAATTTTTTTTTCTTAGGGGCCCCAATTGCCTTTTAACTTTTTTTTTTTTATAAACAAAAACCCTTTTCTTTAAAAACAAACCCCCTGAAAAAAAAGGAAAAATTAATTTGACTACATTTCCTCAAATAACCGATCCTTTCCAAATCCCATTTTATCCCCCCCAAAACGAAAAAAAGGCCTTTTTTGGGGCCCTAGAAAGTTTAAAAAAAAAATAAACTATTGTAATCTTGGGAAAAAACAAAAAATTAACCCCAAAAACCAAAAAACCCTTCCATCTCTCACCTTATGATTTAAAAAATTTTAAAGGGGATAAAAATCGCACCCAATCCGCTACAAAGACAACAAAAAATCATTATATACCAACTTTTAAATTTTTTTTTAACTTCTTTTTTTTAAAAACAAAACTTTTACTCTCTTTTCCCTTTTAAAATCAAACGAAAAAATATAACAGACTTTTAAAAATCATAACTCTATTGGTTTCGAAATACAAAAACAAAAAAATTTCCTTACATTAGATCTTTCCATTTTTAAATTCTTCCTTGCCCCAAACCTAAACAACGCTTTCGATTCCCCTTTGCTATTGAAAAAAAAGTAATAAAAAATAACGTTTTTTTCACCAAAACAAACCCCATAACAAACTTTTTATACCTTTTTAAAAAAAATCATAATTCGTAAAAGGGGGCCCAGAGCTAAAAAAATTACGTATAAAACAAATTTTTTTAAAATTTACATCCAACATGCTTTGACAAATTTAAAATTTTTAAAATATATAAACACTTTTAAAATTTTTAAAATTAAAAAACAAAAAGTGTTATATCTTTTTTGAATTTTTTTTTTATATTCTTTATAAATTTTTGCTTTTTCTAAAAAAAAAAAATTTTAAAAATTTTTTTTTCTAAAAATCTTTCCAAATTGCCTTTTTTGGGAATTTTAAAGGTTTTTTTTTCCAAATTTTATGATTTTGACTTTCAACAAATAATAAATAATCTCCTGAAATTATTTAATACATAATTAAAAAAAAAAAAAACCATATTTTAATAACCAAAATCTAAAATAGTATAAAAAAGATACTTTTGTTCAAAAAAATATTTTAGTGAACAAATAAACATTTTTAAAATTTCTAAAAAAGAGAAATATCAAATTCGGGGAAAAGTTTATCACCCCCTTTGTCATTCTCATGTTTAATAGATTTCACATTTTAAAATTTTTAAATTTTAAATTTTTTAATAGGGGAAAAACAGTTGGGGGTTGGGGATTCGTTTCCCTTTTTTAACAGGGGAAAATGCTGCCCTAAATCTTAAAAAGGGGAAAAAAAAGGGGTTAAAAAAAAATTTTTTTTTTATTTAATTTACTGACAATCATTTTTTTTAAAAGACAAAAATTTAAAAAAAAATCTCGTTTTTTTTTTAAAATAAAATTCTACCTGAAAGAAAAAAAATAAAACAGAATCGATTTAATAAAATAAAAAAAAAAACGGGGGGTATTCTTTCATTTAAAAAATGTCCAAACTTTTACAAACCATTGACTCATTCAAAAAAAATTTCCCAAAAATCAAATATAGGGGAAAAATTTTAAAAATTTCCCTATAAAAAAATTTAAAAAAGTAAAAATAATAATAAATAAAAAATAATAATAAAATAATAATAATAATAAAATATAAAATAATAATAATAATAAAAATAAAATAAAAAAAATTTAAAAAAATATAGGGTTTTTATATACTTTTTCCCCCCTTTTCTCAAAATAAAAGCCTAAAATAACGTGACAACTTTCACTCGAAAAACCCAAATTATAACCACCAAATGCATTTTAAAAAAATAATATAAAATACAAAATTTTCCTTTTTTTAAAAAAATCATTTTAAAAATTTTTTAAAAAAAAAAAAAATTACTCATACTTCACAATCCCTTAAGCCTTTGCACATACATCCCAACCTTTCCTTTTCCCTTTTTTTTTTTCGACCCCCTGATCTGGGGGCTTTTTTTTAACCCTGCCCTTTTTTTTAAATTTTTTTCCCCACCCCGGGTTTTTTTGGTTCCCCCCTTTTTCCCTTTCCCCTCGCTGTCCTAAAAGGGGTTTTTTTTGTACCCCTTTTTTTTCCCTTTAGGCCACAACTCACCAAAACCCCTCTTCTTTTTTTTTTTTGCTTTCAATCATGCTCACTTTTTTTTAAAAAATCCATTTTTCCCCATATTTTACTATGATATTTTTGGGAAGGGGTTTCCAAAATTTCATACAATATTCAAACCATGCTCCCATTTTATACACCCTTTTGGGTTACACATAGGGGAATTTCCCACTTTGATCCCGATTTTTTTTGGGGGTAAATTTAAACATTCATTGATTTTTTCATATAAAAAAATCAGATTTTTTAAACAATTACAAAAATCTTATATTATGACTTTTTCCCCACACAAAAAAGTAGATTCTTTTAAAAAAAAAAAATGCAGTTTTATTTCTTTTTTTCCATAAATAATCTCAAAAAATTTCGACACCTGAAAGAATTTATTTTTTTGGTTTTTGGAAATTTTAAATAATCTATTTTTGATGGGGTTAAGAAAAATTTTAAAAAGGGGAGAGATGACATTGAGAGAAATTTAACACTTTTTTTCTCTTTTTTTCAGTGTATATTTACCTTATTTTGAATATATTTTTTTTAAAAGCCCAAACGGGGGAAAAATAAAAACAAATTTTGAACAACTTTATTTTAATTACACTAATTCCAAAAAAATTTTCCAGACCCCACTTTTTTTTATTTTTGGGCCCAAAACAACGACTTTTTCACTTTATTAAAAATTTTAAAAAACTTTTTTAATGAAAAAATTTTAATATTAAAATTTGGGGGAATTAAAACTAGGGAAAACTTTAAAAAAAACCCTTTTTAACCATTGTAAATAAGGGAAAAAAATTTTCCCTCATAGTCTTTTATGTTTTCATTTTTACATTTTTTTCTGTTTTTTTTTATCATTTTTTTTTTTATAATTCTTTAATATTCGTTTTTCCCACCCATCGATTTTTCCTCCTTTTACTTTTTGGGGATACATAGTTGAATTAAACATTTGAAAAAAACCAGGTTTGAAAAATTCTTGTGTTTTTTTTTTTCTCGAAAAAAAAATTTACAATCACTAAAAACAATCTTTTTTCCTTTTTGTACTTCTTTTTAAAAAAAAAAGGGGGCCCTCATCCCCTTTGTCTTTTCACACGGGTCCTACAATAAATTTTTTGGGGGAGTATTATTTTTCCAAAACTCGTTTCCCCATCCTAATTTCAAAAAAACAAAATATACTATTATTAAATCATTCCTACAATAATTAAAAGACGATGCAATAAATAAAATTTTTTTTTTTTTTGCTGTCAAAAAATTATATTCCTGATTGTTTACAACGTGGTCATAATTTAAAAGGGTATTCTTAAAAAAAAATTTTTTTTAAAAAAAAAATTATACATTATTTTTTTTTTTAAATTAATTTTAAAAAATAATCTTTCCCCCCAAAAAATTAATTTTTTCATAAAGCATATAACACATAATTCCCTTCAATATTTTAAATTTTAAAAAAAAATTTTATTCCCTTTTTTTTTTACTACAGTACTCAAACAAAACTTACTGACACCATTGTCCAAAATTAGGACTTTCAATAAAAAAAAAACTCCCCCCTTTTTTTAAAAACGTCCCCCAAACCCGGGTTTAAACCCAAAATTTTCCCTATATTCCCCCCCCCAAAGGGGGGACTTTTTTAAGTTTTTTGAAGAAAAACCCAATATAAAAAAATTTTTTTCACTTAAAATACTTGTCCATAAATCGATCATTTAAAATTACTTTTTCTTTTTTGAATAAAATTTTTAACAAATACAAAATTTTTTAAAAGCGTTGGACTCAAAGTTTACGATCAAAAATCAATATAATTTTCACAAAAAAATTTTTCCTGCCAAAATTCTCCTTTGAAAAAAACACATAAAACCCTTTTCGTCCAAGGCTTCAATCTGTTATTAAAGCAACTATTTGTCATCTTTTCCCTTTTTTCATCCTTTTCCCCTGTCCATTTCGGGGTTTTTTTTCCTTTTTTTCCTACTTTTTCCCCAAAAAAAAATCATCAAGCAGTATTAGGGGAAAATTTCGAGTTTCTTTCTCATCGATTAACTGCCTCCACCAAGGGTTTTCCCTCACCCACAGGACTCGGTATCAATAATTTTACATATCAAATTTAAATTTTCTATTGGAAAAACCCATTTCATAATATTATAAAATAACACAAAAAAAAATGAAACTTAAAAAATTGGGGGAAAAACCATTGAAAATAATTAATTGTAAAGATATAAAAAAGGGGTTCATCCTAAATTTTGGCAACATAAAACCTAGCCCCCCAAAAATGCTAAAATGAAAAAAAAATAATGCTAAAGAAGGATATACTTTAAAAAAAAATAAAAATACCCTTCCCCACGACCCATATATATTTCATCAAAAAAAATTTATTTCAACAGGGGAAAAAAACCCCTTTCAAAATAGCCAAATTTTTTCTTTAATAATTTCCGAAAAAAAAGCAAAGTGCCCCCAAACCCGGGGGTCAAAAACCCCCCAAACCTTCCAGGGTTTTTTGCAATTTCCCTTTAACCCCCCCCCCACCCCCCCCCCCCCCCATATTTTAAAAACTATTTAATATTTTTGAATAGATAAAATTATAAGAAATACTTAAACAACCTAAAAAAAAGATTTTAAATTTTCCCCCCTTTACAACAGTTTTTTTAAAAAAGAACTCAAATTTATGAAAAAATCACAATTTTTGGGGCCCTTTTAAAAACTGTTAATCCAATATTTTTTTTCTCTAATTTTAGAATTTCCAAGGGGAAAAAAAGCCATAACAATTTTTTTCTATCTGCAAATAACACACGTCGTTATGGGTTTATTTTTTCATTAAAAAAAACCCCACCAACAATTTATTTTTCCCTTTGACCACTGTAAATCACCCCCCCAAAAACTTTTTCACTTTTCAATAATACACTGAATTAAAATTTTTTTTTTGAAATGGGGGAAAAATATACAAACAAAAGAGGAGTAAAAAAGGGAAAAATTTTCTGGGGCTAACAAAACAAATACTTTTCCCAAAAGATTCCAAATCGTTTTTTCTACACACTATTTCAAAACCATCAATTTCATTCCCCAAAAAAATTTAGTTTGGGAAAAATTTGAAAAACGAATATGAATTTTTTAAAAAAAAAAGAAATTTATGATTTTTTACAAAAAAAAAGAAAAGACGCTAATATTTCCCCACAAACATAAATTAAAAGGGTTTTTACATTAAGTGGGAAAAATTTTAAAAAAAAAAAAACTTTAAAAAATTGCAACAAAAAACTACATAGCCCCAAAAGGGTTTTCTCCATTTAAAATTATATAATTTTTTAAAAAACCGTATATATATTATATATATAAAAATATATATATATATTATATATATATATAATAAAAAATTGAATCGGGTTTTAAAACAAATAGGTACGAAAAAATGCTCACACAAAAGGGAATTATTATTATTTTAAAAAAAATTTTCCACAATTTTAACGCATTAATTTCTTTAAAGAACGTCTCAAAAATTGTTGGAAAAAAAATTTTTTAAAAAAAAATAAAAAATAAAAAAAATAATAAAAAAATTTTAAAATAAATTTTTAATATATAAAAATAATATATATATATAATATATATTTTTTTTTTTTTTTTTTTAATGAATCCAAAAAACTAGACAGTTTGGGTTTTTTTTTATTTACATAAATAATCAAATTTGGAAAAGGTATATGTTTTTTTGTTTTAATAAACTAACACATATTTCTTTTTTTAAATTTTAAAATCGGTTTTTATCCCAAAAATATATCAAAATAGTACCACCACAACACTCTCAAAAAAAAAAACCAATTTTTTCACTTAAAAATTTCATTACTTTTTACACAGAAAATAACCAAAATTTAAAAAAATTTAAAACCCTTTTTGATTTTCGGCCCCCATTTTTATTTGAATATTAAATATGCAAAGCATCCATTGTCTTTTTTAATATTATAATTCGGAAAAAGAGGATTTTTTTTTTTTTATTAACAAATCTTTTGTAAAGGGGCGGGTTTTTTTTCCAAAATTAAAAAAAGAACATTTGAAACTTACCCCCAAAAATTTTTCAATTTATTTTCACCTTGACTTTTTTCCTTTTTTTTATTCAAATTGTCATCATTTTTTTTATTTGGGGTTTAACAATCGAGTTTTTTTTTTTTTAGGGTTCTTAATCCTTGAAAGGGGGAGAAGTTTTTATTCCACAAGTTTAATAAAGGGGGGTTCCAAAACTCCACTTCCCCAATTACTCAATTTTTTTTTCACTTGATATTTTTTCAGGGGGTTTATTTATTTAATGTGTCATCAATAGAGCACTTTAAAAACTCTAAAAAAACCTTTATAGTCTGTGGAACTTTAAAAAATTTGTAATTTTAACATTTTTTGATTTTCCCTGATTTTATTTTTGAAGTAATAAAAGGGATGCAAAGCACCGAATCTTTTTTTTTTTTTTTAATTCTCAAACGGGGCATTTTTTTTTCTATTAGGATTAGTCCTAAGTCTTAGTAACGGTGCTAGGGTGTTTGTTTTTCCATAAGTGAAGTAAAGGAGACATTCCGAAAGCTCCTACATCCCCAGTATTCTTTCAATTTGTATTTTCACCGAAGCTCAAAGTTCAAAGAAATAAATAATAATGTGAAATTGAATGTAAGCTTCAATTTAATTACAAAAAACAGATCAAGTGAACGTTTCGGGTTTTCCCCTTATCAACAAAATAGTATGAATGAAACACCACAGATGAATGAGATAATGTGGTAGTGGCGTAGTTAAGATGAATAAACAAAACATATGGTTGGTAGGAAATAGTATGCTCCTTAGTAGGAAGCACGAATTAAAATAGAATACAAGATATTTCTAAAAGGTGCGCAATTAATTACATGAAAAGAAGGCGGGGAGGTTCTGTGTAATGCAGTTTGGAAAGTGAAATATAAAAACGTGTAGACTATTGTTGGAAAATAAAAATACAATGGAATTTAAAAATATACAACAAATAATAAATAGAAATAAACAAATAAAAACAATTAATGACAACAGCAGGAAGTCATCTGTGGTGTTTCATTCGCCGTTGATCTTTTGTTAGGCGTTTATTTATTTAATTTGTCATCATAAATAGCATTTTAAAAACTCAAGAACAAATCTTGATAGATTTGGGAAAGTTTAAAACTTCCTAATTTGACTATTGTTTTGATTCTCGGCCGTCATTTTGATTTGTGAAGTATTGAAAAGTAGTGCATAGCAGTCCGAGGGGTGTTTTTTCTATTAGGGTTAGCTATAAGTCTTAGCAAAGATGCTCGGGTGTTTGTTTTTCCTATTACTATTAGGGTTAGTTAAAGGTACTAGGTTTTATTTTTTCTTGGGGATAGTTGAGTGAATATTTTTGAGTTGTTTTCCCTTTGTATCAGCTTCGAAAGCCTCCCCAGGATCTTCTTTCAACTCTGCTCACGTCTGCTACTTCAGGTCCATTTTCGCAGTTGGTTTTTTTATCACAACCTGTTTTCACACACGGACAACTGTATGTTGCTGTGTCCCGGGTCAGAGGCTATAGTGGCCTACACTTCATGTTGGGCCACCAGAAAAATCAACAGAGGATTACCAAGCTACACAGCAACGTTGTTTACCAATCTATCCTCATTTAATGATGGTGGCACATATATATAATGAAAAATAGTTATTTCCCCTCGATATTACGGCTTTTTTACTAGTATATATATGCTCTTGTGTGCGTTGGTATCTACTTTTATAGCGCTTTGGCTTTTTAATTCAACAGATTAAGCATACGGAGATGGCATGTGGATTCAATCGGCATTCTAAAAAAACCCCACCAGGTCCGGATGCTCGTCCTTTTGGAGACAAGCCTTCACTTGGCGGATGTATGCAGTCGACATGTAAAAATTAAATTAGAAAGCAAGACCAGTGACTCCACCATACAGACGAAATGAATTTATTATGTTATTTTTGGTGTTAATTATATCATTTGAGTGGAACAAATTGGTTAATATTGGGTTTAACGCTTTTATTTATGTTTTAATTAAGCTAAACTAAATGCATCAATTGTGGCTTATCTTATTTTTAATCATTGTGCGTGTACGTTCTACTTCTTTCATAAAATTAGCTCTGATGGAATACCATATTGCTGGAATAGGTCATAAATGTAACCTCATAGAACACGGACTAGTCCATGTTCAGGCGATATACATATTGTATCCATTTTTAATTATACTAATTCTTATTATGTTTAGATTAAATTCCATTACTTTCATCTAGATAATTTCAACATAACACCAGATTGACACGGTCAGAATGGTTACTTGAATACTTTGGCTGGACCTGTATTCTCAAGGCCCGTTTTCATGAACGAGGACTAGATTTAGATATTTATTGTCTGGTGAATGACTTGCTAGTCTTAATCCTAAGCGGAGCAAGGACTTTTTAAAAAAATCAGATTTCATGAACATTGTTAGCCTCTGAAGAGCTAGTCTCTTGCCTTTTTGGCGTTTTAAGGAGGTGACTAATTCGGCTATTTTCTCGGGGCAACATCACTCTCTCTAGTACACGACGGCAGGTAAGATATCCACCTTCATACTTTCACGCAAAAGATGTCCATATAGGAAATTAGCAACACATCATCCGGTAAAGATAATATTCCCTCTTTGTGACATCTAAAGTTTCTCTTGCCATGATGAATCAAATAACGCGATACTGACTTTCGATTGTTAGACTACAATGTCTATAATATCCATGGTTGACTGTGAATTCTATATTTAGGCCAATGAAAGTTTTGTTGGAACTTAAATTGAACAAAAAAAATGAAAAAAGTGTGTTCTGGTTGATCACATAATTTCATTCAGTTTACACTGCCAGTAGAATAACTTTTGTCTTTACTATACTTTCTATTTTCTTTTTTCTTTTGTTGATCTTTGACTCAAGCCGTTCGATTTCGAGTCTCCGTTCCCGATCCCTCGCAACTCGGGAGCCGATTAGATTGAGGTATCTATTTTTAGTTTTTACTAACAAACAAGTGTAATGTCGAAGCTCTCTCAGTCTTAAATAGTTGTTATCTTGTCGACGCTATGATGCATCCCGGTATTTAATATCAGACAAAGATTTAAATCCTGATTCAACAAATGACTAAAACTTTGCCAAGCTTAGTCCGAAGATGCCACTTTTTTAGTCAG
>NW_027623382.1:0-10139 GCF_034508935.2 Berghia stephanieae
TCCACCAAATTGAAACATTAAAAGTCATCAATGTCTAACTTAATATTATTTTGTCAATTTATACTGCTTTATCCTCATAATCACAACCACAACTTTTATCACATCATCACCATCACCATCATTATCATTCCCATCATCATAATAATCATCATTATTGTGGCTTGACTCAAAGAGGTCCATTACATATATTATATATATAATATATATATATAATAATAATATAATATATAATATATATATATATATATAATAATAAAATAATAAATAAATAAACAACCCAAAGCATCCCTCTTATACTGAGAAATAGTTTTTAAAATAAACATCTACCTTGGGGAAAGTTTTTGGAAGGGTGAAACAGCGTACAAAGAAAACATCAGAATCCAGGCCTGTTTCAAAGACCTGTTCGGATTCTCATTTGTCTGTCTGAAAGCTGGACTAGGATTCATCCCTAAGCTAAAGCGTTGATTCCAGTTTTGACAATCATCTGGACGGTATTCATGGCATTAGTATTTTTGGGTCTCATCTCTGATGAATTTTGTCAGCTCCTGTGGACATATGCACCAATATACAAAATAAAAATATAAACAAAACGAACATAAAATATTGACCAAAACCTACCCCCCCCCCCTTCCACTTCCTAAAAAAAAAAGAGAAAAAAACAAAAAGTAAACATCTGAGACAATAGAGTGTTTTCAATCCCTACTTTCTTGACAGATATTGAACCAATGATTTCTTGGTGTCAGTGCAACTTGCTATCTTTGCATCCAAAACCTTTTTAAATAGAAAGTTGACCTTATCAATTGGATAATAATACAATATACAATATATATGATGCAGAAATAAAACTGAAAAATCATAGAACGTGCAGCGCTAGTATAAATGATGAAAGTATGAAATTTAACAATAATTAAACTCATTGAAAAATAAAAAATTTTATGATTGAAAAAATCACCACCTATTTGCCATATCGAAGATTTGGGAGCTTATTAAGAAATGTTGATGCCATCTGTAGATCTCTCGGGGATATTTTTTTTTTTTGTTATCCCATTGATTTCAAATGTAATATTGATATTAATCCCATGCTTTTGGGAGTTGACTCTTTTAAACCTGCCTCTTTGTCAAACTTCTACGACTCTTATTGGGCATTGGACATTATTGGGCCAAATGCTGTAATCCACCCGCATTCAAGTCGACTAATTAGAGGCTATTTATCTTTTGAAAAAATCAAATGTGATTTCTGCTTAGTATTAAAAGTGTGTAATACTTTTTAAGAAGAAAAGTTAACCAGACTCTACTCCAATAGTAATTATTTTTTAACAAAAGGGGCAACGTCATATTCTGTCACAGCACCTTAACATGTACGCATAACATTTCATGATTTTTATACAATTTTGGTGTAACCACATGGTTTGTTAACCAATTGGGGTTTTTTTAGCAAGTACAAATTTAAAGGGTAGAGCCCCTTGTTGCTTGTAAATTTTCAAATAGTTCTAATTTCTGCTCAATATGAAACAACGCCATACTTTTTCCAGCTTTTTTTTTCTTCTACTTTCTCATTCCCTACATATTTCAGAATTTTTTTTATTTTTATTTAATGTTAAAGAACAAGCAACAGTTAGTGATTTAAACATAATAATCAAATATATCAAAATGTTATCAAGCCACCTAGAAGGTAGTGTCAGTTTATAATTTAAAACTAAAAGAATCTTTCATTGGACCAGAAGGTTTGAGGACCTTGAAAATAAAATCCTCCCGATGGTTTGCATACAGACGGGCAAATTATTGCTGTAATCGATCTGTTATATATAATACGATTATTTGGTACATTAATATTTCCATCTCCTCCGAGAAAAAAATGAAAAAAAAAAAAGAAGCTTGAATTAAAAATAAAGTATATCTGAAAAACTCGAGTATATATAAATTTCCTATAGCAATTTTTTAAAATACACTCTCAAACTAAAGTACTAAATCAGGGGATTAACAATGCAATATTTGTTGAATATAGAATAATAAATTGAAATGTCACAACACCAAATGGGATTGTTGATATGAAAGGTAGCATAAAGACAAGCATTTTCAGAAATAAAAAAAACAAACCCTGAAATATTGGACTTCAACATAAAACATCTAGCAGAGTTTTCAGTATCATTTATTGCACACAACATATCTTATTTTTTGATAGCAGTAACAAGACTGTGAACTATATAACGGGAATAATATATATTTTGACAATACAACAAAACATAGAATGCTTGATATTTATGTGATGTAAATCGCTCTTTGTAAGTAATTTTAAAAATAAGCATAACTATAGTAAACTTAGCAAGAATGTAAAAAGTGTAAGATGTCAGAAACAAAGCTGCAGAAAAATGACAAACTCATTTTAAAAAAGGGTGCGTATCATATATAAAAACAAGAGTGAAATAAGTTTGTTTTTTTTTAAAATACACAATCTATGGTCTTAACTACATTTCATTTAATTTAAAATTATTCGAACATTTTAATGGGGTTTTTAGAGCAAAGGATGGATTTATAATTTATAGAAAAATAAGATCTATTTTGAAGATATTAAAATTCGAAGGGAAGTGGTGAAAGAAAAATATATGGCGAAACAAATTTTTCCAAAATGTCAATACAAGCCAGATAAATAAGTAAATAGGTTGATAATCATTTTTCCTAAGCACTTTCACTTCCCATGAGTCCATTGTTTAAGGGAGATTTCATTATAAGATATACCGCTCAAAAATGTTAATACATGATGCATATTTGTTCAAATTTCCATTATTGTGTAAAGAGAACAACAATAAGCCTGTTAAATCAAATGTTAGATGTCAATCTCAATTGCTTTCAAACCTAATCAGTGCCCTGATTACTTGCAAAGTTGTAATTCACACCTCACAAAGAGAAGTCAAACTGTACCACATGAAAGCCAAGTTAAAGTAAACTCCTGTATAGTGTTAAATAGCCTCAATACAAATTCCCAACAACGCAAGGTTATTTACAATTAATTACAATTTTAGTGCACGTTGCAGTAGCTGCACAAGAAAAGCCCTTTTAAATTGAACGGAGGGAAGTCATGTGATCAATGCTTTAGAAAGAAGAGAGGCTGAATAATGATTATACGGATGCTTGAAAAAAATAATGTTTCACGTCACGATAAAGGAGATCGTTGAAGCCAGGAGAAATACATTACCTTGAAAATGTTGCAAGGGTTGTATATAAATTTTCCTGTCGTGGAAGGAGTGAGAGGTTGGAAAAGACTCCATCTTGGGTTTAACTTGAGCATGTCCTCCTTGCTCAAATAGTCCTGTTTTGGGGAGGGGTAAAGGGAGGACACATAAAGGCACAACGTGTAAGCATTGAACAAAATCATGTCGTGTGCGATCGCTCAGCAGTGTTTAAATTTTAAAGAAAAAAAAACTACAAAGCTAAGTTTTTATTGCGTTTTCCTACATCAAATCGTCCTTGATTTATCGATCTGAAAGTGATTTAATTTAACATTGTAAATATTTTTCCCCTCCCCCCCCCCCCCCCCAAAAAAAAAAAAAAGAAAGAAAAAGAAAACCTCCTTTAAATCCGAGTGCTCCATTAGACATTCTGACAAAAATGACGTAATGGAGTCTATAAATTATGTAGTACATTAATTTAATTGCAAAATGATCGCAACCAAACAAAATAATTATATCGATGAACACAATAGCACACAACCTCAAAACAACATGAATATTCACGGCCCCACTCACCTGCCGAGTTTTATATACCGATATCTTTAAAGATTGGTTCCACAATTTTATTTTAAATTCTTCTGTGTAAATTGGATTTGAGACCCATCGTCAAACAAAACTCACAACATCAAGGCTCAAATAATGAAAAACAAAACGGCCATTTCATACCTTCTAACCATAAAACATAACAATTTAATGGGGACTCTGATAGACGATCATCTCCCCCCCCCCCCCCCCTTCTGATTTTTCACGCACCCGATCGTCAAATTTAGCCGCCACATACAATAAAAATAATAATAATATAATAATAATAATAATAATAAATAATAATAATAAAATAATAATAATAAAAAAATAGATCGAATAAATAATAATAATAAAATAAAAAAAAATAATAATAATAATAAAATAATAATAATAATAATAATAATAAAATAATAATAAAACAAAAGCAAAACCAAAAAAAAAAAAAACAAACAAAAAAACAAAAAAACCCAAAAACAAACAAAAAACAAAATAAACAACCAATTAAGGGTGATTTTTTCATCCATTTTTAGAATCTACTATAAACAATTAACATTGACAATAGTGATAATTTGTGCTTTTTTTTTCTCTTCCAAAATAAAAGGGGCGGTCAATAACAATGAATTGATATTTAATAAATACCACATAAAAAATTTAGAAAAAACTAAATGAAATTATTCACTTACATTAAATGAAGGTTGTTTCCTCTCTTTTTCAAGTTTTGATATCGTACCGCCGGCATCTCTCTCGTGGTCGTGAAAAATTTAAATCGCATACTCCAAAATATCAAATAATGCATCGGTTCCGGAAAGTTTCCCGCCAAGCTCTCGTGCAGGTGATGGTTCCGACGCTGGACTGAGAAGGTCGGGGGAGGTTGATTCATTAAGTGGCTCAATCTTTGCCTCGTTTTTAGGGACAACTGGCCCAGTTCTCGATAAATTTTTTAGCGGGCCCGGGTTTTCGAGACTCGCTGCTGATTCTTAGCGCCTGCTTGACCGGGGTGTGGAATAGAAGGTGGAACTGGCGAGGAATGGGGGCACAGGGGTGGATAGGAGGGGGAGTCTGAAAACCGCCATTGACTACGAATTGTGTAAGTTCTGTGCACCTCGCTGAGCTCGCATATGATTTTCTCCAGCGGCGGGGCGGGTAAAGGATCACCCGCTGGAGGTTGGCGAGCTCTTGGGATGTTTTTTAGACTAGGGGGAGGGGGGGTGAGGGGGAAGGAGTCCTTCTGAGGCGATGAAACCCTGGAGGCGGTAGAGTGGTGGATCCCTATCCCGAATACTTGTGGAGGGGTGTGGGGGCTGAATGCGGGATGAAATGAAGGCGGTGGCTTGGCTACCCCTGTGGCGGTCACGGGCGTCGGAATTCGGGCGCGTGGTTTCGCCGTGTCCATTTGTAAGAGAAGGTGGCGGTGTGAGGGTGGAGGATACCGGGCCCCAAACCAATGAGGGCGGGGGTGGAGGGGGTGTGGGGTGGCGGTGGTACACCATAAAAAGGGTTGGAGAATTTGGGTCTTGAACTGCTCTTTTCAGATCCTGAACTATCGAACTCACGATTGATTTGTCTACTTCTCTTAGGCTGATTCTATTTCGTCATGGTGTGTTTTTTAAAATCCGCAAAGAATCGAAAGAAAATCAGGAATTTAGTCTATGGGCAAAATAATATCACTACAAACAGAAGGAAAGATGGATACCATGTGAAAAAGGGCTCAACGCAAAAATGTGTGACACCGTCTCAGCTCTTAGTAAACGATTCTATTAAAATTTCTCCAGTGGAAATGACTGATCGGAAACCCAGACACGATTTTAAGAAAAGTATATAAACTGATCGACAGAGAGATCAAAGAGAGAAAAATGAATGAACAAATAAATAAAAGATGGATGGAAAAATTGATAAACAGAAAACCACACACATACACACAAACACACACACACACACACACACAAACAAAAACCACACCGCATGCGATAGGGTTGTTAATGTCTTTTACATACGTATTCGGCGCTTTGACGACGAAACTGGACTGTTGACCATACAAAATTACACCACAAATTGGGGTCATAAAACATTGAGAAAGACACAATCACCATTTTACTCATTCAATTTAATGAACGTAATAATATATTAGGTACGTTTGCCTTAACGATAACCCAAAAAACTATGGCTCTATAATTGTTATATAAGAAAAAAAAAAGACAACGAAAAAAAAATTGTAAATCAACCGAAAAAAAAGACCTCCATTACAACATGATAAATGAGTCTATAATACAGTAATTTCAGATTCTGCTGAATCAGACTCTGTTTTTCAATTATTTTAACGAAAGCGTTTATATAATAGAAAAATCAATCACAGCTAAAATCAAGCACATCGGAATAGCTAAAGAAATTTAAACCTTAGATGATCTAAGGGACTGTAAAACAAAATTATAGCGCGAAGGAGGAAAGACAGCGAAATTAATACTTTGATTTTAACCGATCCTCTGCCTTGATTTAGTCTGATAACCGAAAGACAAAAGTAAATTTTTAAAATCGCTATCACTAACAACGTTCAAAAGTTCCATTTCTTTTCTTAACTCCCCCCCGCTCCTTCCCTCTTTCCCAAAAACACCCCCCCCTCCCCCCCCCCCCCAACACACACACTTTTTCTTTTGGTTTTTTTAAATTAAATGTCCCGTTAAGCATGAATTGCTGACCTTTTTTTTTTTTTTGTTAGAGCAGGTTCCAACTCTTCTGACTTTGTGGAAAATTGGTTTTAATTTTAAATTCTATTATCCCCTTTTCGCCACGACATTGAAAGAAATCGTCGCCTCGGCATTCCACGAAGGAATATTAATAGAAATTCATCAAAAAGATGTCTGATGTCAACGGGAATCACCCATGTTGTCCAAGTGAGAAAATGGGGGTTAATATCTTGCTAAAGGGAAAAAGAAAACGAAAGTGCCTGAAGCGGGCTCGAATCCGGTCACAGTGCAAGGGCTTAACCACCTCGGCCACTTCTATAGAGTTCTAATAATTGATTAAATTTTTGAATTATGTAAACTATAAATCTTTCGTGCCGTTACTTTTAATGTTTGGGTTGCCGTAGTGTGAATAAGGGAGGTTCCGGGGTCCAAGGTTTGAGAGTTTTGCTAGAGAGGTTTCATTTAATGGATTGGTTTTTGAAGGCGAGTTGGGTAGATAACAGATAGATAGATAATGAAGAGAGAGAGAAGAGAGAGAGAGAGGGAGAGAGAGAGAGAGAGAGAGAAGAGAGAGGGGGGGTGGGGGTGGGGGGGGGGGGGGGGGGTGATACCATCACAATAACATCTCCATCGCCTAATATCCCACGTCCTTTAAACTACCACGAACCCCGGCGTCGTCGTCATCATCATCACCAACATCCTCCTTATCCCCCTTCTCATCATAAATCATCATCATTATCATAAGCTCTCACTGAAGAGAGACTCGAAATTATAAAAAATAATTGTGACGAAGATATATCATTTAAATGCACGAATACATTCTACTCTCCAGGTTTCGAACACGATACCGGGAAAAATATTGCGATATTTGTAAGGAATTGGAAAAAAAAGCAAAGCACTGAAGTTTCCGAAAGACACGGGAAAAATAATGAAAACACAAATCTCAAGGGAAAAGCGAAATCTTACAGACAGCTCCTGTTTTAAATCGATGGGCCAACAACATTTAGACACAAGAGATACAATCACACACACACACACACACACACACACATACACACACAAACACACACACAGACACACACATACATACATACATAACCGCCGTCATCAATTCCACTACCATCACTGCCACCACCATCATCATCACCACTACCGTTACCGACATCCATTATCATCACTCCCACAAGCATCCACCACCACCATCGCCAGCCACCACATATCACCACCAACACAACCTTTATCATCACATCACCACAAACCACCACAATAAGATCACCATCACAACCGTATGCGCATTGACCAACACAACCCCTCACCACCACTTCATTACCACCACTACCCTACCAATACCATCATCACCACCACCAACAACAACAACAACCATCATCACCACCACCCACCACAACCACCCATCATCATCATTCATCATCATTCATCAACGACCAACACAAAAACCCTCACCACCACTGTCATTACCACCACTACCACTCACTACCAATACCATCATCAACCAAAACAACCAACAACAACAACCATCATCACCACCACCCACCACAACCATCATCATCATCATCATCATCATCAATCATCATCATCATCAAAAACAACCAACATCGCCGGCCGCCACCGAAACCACACATAATACCACAATCATCGACACGACCAACTCCATCATTATCACCCACCCTAGCGACACCATCATAATCATCAGCTCCACCACCATACCGCCCATCTTCACCATCACCACCACCACTCCCTTTCCCACGACGACCACACCAGGAAGAAAGCTAATCAAATTTCCCGATGGATTGGTTGTGTACACTGATTGGGTTACTGAATGACAATCTTAGTACGGGGACAAAAGAGGGAAACTGAATAAAATATATAAACCGAGATAATTTAACTTTCATTTATCGTAATAATCTTTAAATACTCTGTACACATTTCATTCGCTTAATCAGGCCTAAGAAATACCATATCAATTCCTTTTCAACATTCCAAATTGCAAATCACATTTGCCCCCCCCCCCCCTCTCTCTCTCTCTCTTTTTCTCTCCTCTCTCTTTTTCTCTCTTCTCTCTCTCCTCTCTCTCTCTCGGTCAAGTAACGGTTCAACCAACCGATAAAACCCTGTAATTTAAGCAACTATTCCTGTTTGTTCCTCGATCGATGCTATTCTCTTGTAATCGACGTTTGTTACCTCGAGATGAAAGAAATCATACATGGAATAAAATTGATAAAGACGATATAATAAAAAAATTCCATTTCACAAGAATAATCACAATGCGATGTAAATACGCGTACCTCCATGAATATAGATCTATATATATATATATAATATAAATATATATATAATATATATATATATAAATAATATATATAAAATATATATATAAAATTTATCTATTTTTAAAATATTTTTTTTACTTATTCACATAATTCCAAACTGTGATATACCGACTAGTGATAACAGCCATTGTTTTAAGATTTAATTTTAAACTGAAAAAGTGTGTATGAAACATAAGAAAAGAAGCATCGAATAAAATAATAATAATAATAATAATAATAATAATAATAATATAATAATAATAATAATAATAAATAATATTAAATAATAATAATAATAATAATAAAATAATAACATAATATAATAATAATAAATAATAATAATAATAAATAATAATAATAAAATAATAATATCACTTTCCTTGAGAATTTATTTCTTGATTTTACGGGAAATTTTTTATACACACTTCTCAGAGCTTTATCGTTCCCCAGTGCATGCTCCCTACTTTTTGTTACGTTTAAGCATGTTGATGTGATCACAGAATTACTGAAAATTCAAAAATTAAAACCTTTTACAGAATGATATTACGAAAAACTTGCCAATCTTTTAAATTAAGGGGAATTTTATCACCCGCTCACTGAAATTTTTATTATAAAATCTACTAAGCATAATGATCGGTTACTTGAGTGAAATCGCCATCTGGGGGCTCGTTACCAATTTATTTGCGCGCACCTACATACTTTTTACTGACCGATTTTATCATTGAAGAGCAAAAAGACTCGTCTTTATCTATGCTAATTTTCCCCAACACAGAAATATAATAATTGAAATAGACAAAGCCTGTTAATAAACCTTTATTTCCCTCAAAATTTTGCGATTTCTCCGTCAGTGTTATAAAATAACCATATGAAACAGGACCCCTTCTAACTGAAAAGGGAAGGAATATTTTAAACATAATTTTTTTGGTTTAATGATGAGTTTAAGATAAAAGAGTAAAGATAAAATCCAAAACGAATGTCACGATCGAAATAAAGAAGTGACAGCCATTTTAAATAAGTCGACCAATCTCTCTCCCCTCTCTCTCCTTTTTCTCTCCTCTCTCCTCTCTCTCTCTCCTCCTCTCCTCTCTCTCTCTCGTGTCCTCGCAAATGAAAATTTTAAACCCCGAACAAATAATTAAGTGAATCGAGTATTGGCAATATTGGTCACTATTGATGTGACGAAATACAGAGGGAGAGAGAGAGAGAGAAGAGAAGAGAAGAGAGAAGAGAGAGAGAGAGAAGAAGAGAGAGAGATGTACAAATTGCTGGATACTGTTTTTGGAAGGCAATTTATCGGGCATAATCAAGTATTAAAAATCATGACCTGATTATAACACCAATACTCTTAGTTAATACAAATTTATCGTTCACTATTGTCA
>NW_027623383.1:0-10139 GCF_034508935.2 Berghia stephanieae
CACATACACACAAAAAACCATGAAATCCTATGTTTTATTTCTGCAGGTATTTATAACCCTTGACCCCCAAGTTTAAATTTGTTGTTTGGACGACGTCACCAACTTTTTTCCCCCCACAGTAGGGTAATTATTTTTTTTAAAAATCCTCGCAGCCTATCAGCATTTACATAACCCGTCGAGGGATAAAAAATTGTTTTAAAAATAATCCGGTTTAATTGAGGGAACTTTGAGAAAAGTGTGTGTTTTGTTTTTGGGGGTGGGTGGGGTTGTTGTGGTGTGTGTGAGTGTGTTTGTGTGCTTCCCTGAATGTCTATAATTTTTTTTTTGTTTTTTTTTTAATGTTATTTTTTTCAATACGATTTCTTTCCTTTTTTTTTCATTATAACTTCCTTTATTCATTCTTAAACATTTTTATATCCCCATTTATTAAGGTATTTTTTATCCATTTCTTTTATTTTTTATTATTAATTAATTAATTATTCAATTATTTATTTTTTAATTTTTATTTTTTTAAAATTTCAAAATTTTTTTCTCTAAACTTCCCCTTTTCCCTCCCCCTCTCCCTTCTCCCCTCCTCCTTTTCCCTCCCTTTTCCCCCTCCCCTTTCCCCCTCCTCTTCCCCCTACCCCTCCTCCTACTCCCCCCTATTTTTCCCCCCTTCCCCTCCCCCCCTCCTCCTCATCCCCCTCCTCCCCTCCTACCCCCCCTCCTCCCCCCCTCCTTTCCTCCCCCCCCCTCCTTCCCTCTCATCTCCCTTCCCTTCCCCTCCTCTCCCCCCCCCTCCCCCTCTTACACCCCTCCTCATCCTCCCCCCCCCTCCCCCCCCTCCTCCCCTCCTCCCCCCCTCTTCCCCACCTCCCCCCTCCCCTTCACCTTCAAAGACCCCCTCATCACATAAACAACATTTTTAAATTAAATCGGGATTTAAAACGCCCACTACGACATTTTAAAAAAAAAAAAATGGTAAAAAAAAAATTTGAAGATGTAAAAACTGCTTAATCCCCCCCCCCCGGAAACATAATTTAAAATAAATTTTTTCCCCCAATTTTTTAAAAGGAATGTGACCTTATATCGCGCAGTGGCTAGTGGATCACGCTTTCGGTCGGAAGCCCGGGTTGAGCCCGCGTGGCGCATGCTGACCCTTTGGAAAAGGCTTTTAAAACATTCTCTCCCCGACTCGGTGTAAAATGAGTACCTGCCGTTAAAGCGTGTTTTTGTCCGAAAAATTGTAATATTTCCCCCTCCTCATGAAAATTTTTTTCTGTTGCCGGGTACCCCTTGTAAAGCGTTTTTGAGCACATTTAGTGGATTTGCGCATAAAAGGTCAAAATTTTAATTACAAATTTTAAACCAGACTGTGTTGTAGGGGGACAAATGACAAAATCCATAAAACATTTGGTTTTGATTTAAAAACAAATATCGACCAATGATAGAAGGCTTCACCCCCGCTTTTTTTACTTACTTTAAAGTCATTCATTTCGCTTTTTAAAATTTTTTATTAGTTTCAATTTTAATTTTTTTACTAACTTTGGGTTTTAAAATTTACTTTATCAATTTTAATTTCTTTCGTCATCTCCTCATTATCCTCCCCTATCTAGTCATCCAAACATCATTTCACCATCACATCATCGTCGTCGTCGCGTCATCATCATCATCATCAAAATCTTCATTTGTCGTCGGATCTTTTGATTGTTGCTATCATATTCAATTCATAAGTATCAATAGTAGTACACACATTTTTAGTGCAACAACAACAATATTACTAAACAAAAAACCCAAAAATTTTCAAGGAGCCTTGAATTGAAAGAAGAGATAAAGAGAGAGAGGAGAATAGAATTAAGAGCGATAAAAAAGAGAGGGGGAGAGAGAGAGAAAGGGGAAAGGGGAGAGAGAGAAAATGTAAAAGACAGAAGACAAGACAGAATGACAAGGAGACAAATAAAGAAGATAGAGACAGAGAAAGAGAGAGAGAGAGAAATAGAGAGCAAAGGGGGAAAAAGAAAAGGGGAAAGAGAGAGAGAGGGAGAGAGGAAGAGGGGGGAAGAGAGCAGAAAATAAAAAAGAGAGCGATAAAAAGAGGGGGAGGAGGGGAGAGAGGAGAGAGAGAAGAGAGAGAGGGGAGAGTGAGAGAAAATGAAAAAGACAGAGAAGCAAGACAGATTACAAGGAGACCAAAAAAGATAGGTAAGACAGAGACAGACAAAGAGAGAAGAGAGAGAGAGAGAGAGAAGAAAGAGAGTCGCCCCCAAATTGAAGTAGTTTGTAAAAAAAATCCCATAACACCAAACAATAAATTTAACCCTTTTGACAAAGCCTGGCCATGACGTTTAATTGCCGAATGTCTTGCCCAGGAAAACAACGAAAATTAAACACTATTAACGCAACAGCGTGTAATTGAATTAGGTTTCGAAGTCGAAAAAACCGGAAAAGCCAATGAAGGATTTACATATTATGGTGGTTTGATCACAGTCTTTTTTTACTTTTTTAATTTTACGGATTTTACCGTATTTTAAAAAAAGAAAAATACATTTTAAACTTTTTGGCCAAAAATTCGTCCTTCAAGATCGATTGATTTAAATGGCAATACTTTCAACCTGGACTTCACAAAGTCCCATGTTTGAAATTTTTCCCCCCAAGAAGGGGGGCATTTAATCAATTGAAATTTAATTTGAATGACGACTTTTTTCTGCCAAAAATTTTCAAAAATATTTTTTTTAAGTAAAGCAAAATTTTGCCTTTTTTTGGGTTGGCTTCAAAAGATCTTGAAATGGTGGTTGTAAATTTTCAACTTAAAACGTCCCTTTAACAAAGGAATGTAACGGATTTATTTTATTTTTGGGGGGGGGGGAGGATTGCTGGTGTTTTTTTCTTCTTCTTTTTTTCTTTGGTTGTTTTCTCTTTTTGTTTTTTTTTTTTTTTTTTTTTTTTTTTTTTTTTTTTTTTTGTTTTGTTGTTTTTTGGATTTGTTTGTTTGTTTGTTTTTTTTTTTTTGTTTTTTTTTTTTTTGTTTAAAAAAATTAATTAAAAACAGGGTCTACGGTCAAAAATATGAATGATACTTGGTTAAATATTTCATCTTCTAGCACTTTCTCCAGACAATGTAAGCGCCCCAATCCCTCTATAATCATAATCATAACCATAATCACCCTCACAGATTCCCCCCCCATCATCAGAACATCCACAAAGGTTCTAAGACTCAAAGACTAAGCACAATCAAAACTGCTTTACTCTGAAAAAAAAAAAACAACTTTTTTTTTCGAAATTTTTGGCCATAAACCTCGAACTTTGAATTACGTGATTTAAGTGACCCACTTTTTTGTCCAAAACTATCAAACTGGGACTTTATTAAATTTTATTCAAGTCCCAGTTTTGAGAGTTTTTGACAAGATGACGGGCATTTAATTGATCGATATAATTTTTATTTTTAAGGACGAGTTTTCTGGCTAAAATTTTTTATATTTTTTTATTATCCAGGTTTGTATTTACAAATATAGCATGTTTTAAGTCATTTCCTTCTGATTCTGGCACCACCTTATACTTAAGCAGCCACGTCACTGGTATTTGTATTTACAAATATAGCAATGTTTTAAGTCATTTCCTTCTGATTCGGCACCCCTTATACTGTAAACATGCCACCCCACGGGATTTGTATTTTACAAATATAGCATGTTTTTTAAAATCATTTCCTTTTGATTCTGGCACCACCTTATACGTGAGCTGCCACGTCACTGGTCTTTGTATTTACAAATAAGCATTTTTAAGTCATTTCCTTCTTATTCTGGCACCCCTTTATACTGTAAGCATGCCACGCCATGGTCTTTTGTATTTACAAATATAACATTTTTAATCATTTCCTTCTGATTCTGGCACCACCTTATACTGTGACATGCCGTCATGGTCTTTTGTATTTACAAATATAGCATGTTTTAAGTCATTTCCTTCGATTCTGGGCACCACCTTATACTTTGAGATGCCACGTCACGGTCTTTTGTATTTACAAATAAGCATGTTTTAAGTCATTTCCTTCTGATTCTGGCACCACCTTATACTGTAAGCATGCCACGCCACTGGTATTTGTTTTTACAAATATAGCTGTTTTAAGTCATTTCCTTCTGATTCTGGCCCCACCTTATACGAAGCCCTGCCACGCCACTGGTCTTTGTATTTACAAATATGCAGTTTTAAGTCATTTCCTTCTGTTCTGGCACCACCTTATATGGGGCATGTCACGTCACTGGTCTTTTGTATTTTCAAATATACATGTTTTTAAGTCATTTCCTTTGATCTGGCACCACCTTATAAATGAACACGCCCCCGCCCACGATCCAATCCATACGACAGCCAGGGCATTGACTGACAATGCACTTACCATTTCCAAAAAACACAATAGAAAGGGGGGCAATGGGTGACATTTGACTCCATAAAAAAGATTCGATATTTCCTGCGGTGATTTTCCTAAACGAAGTGACTATTTTCATCCCCCAGTCTAGGATGCTAGTCTTCCATAAATATCCACAATTGTTGTATGTTTAATCCAAAGGCTGTAATGCAGTAATTTGTTAAAGTTTCTTGAATTGCACAATTAAAAAAAAATAAATCAAATCCAAATCGCAAAAAGCCCCGGGGGGCGTTTTATTCGGTAATCCAATCGGCCGGGTGGGGGGGGGGGGGGGGGGGGGGGGGGGGTGAGAATTAGGGCAGCCTTTCCTAAATTGTCTTAACTCATTAAAGGCGGAAGCGGCTTCTAATGGTTTCGTCTCATGATGTTGTTCTTCTATTTGGTGTTGCCGCATTCATTACTCTCTCACCGTACTACCTTGTAAAATGGGGTAGACCTGCTGGCCGTTAACAGCGTTGTCTCGTCCGGAAAAAAACGCAATGTCGCCTAACGGGCGCATTGTCCCGTCCTACATGTTAAATGTTGCTGTTGGGCAGGGACCCCTTGTATAGCGCTTTGAGAACGTTCAGTGGATATTGCACTATATATATGGAATCGTGTTGGATATAAATATTGTACGAATTGTGCACGACATGTAACAATGGAGCGAATTATTATTGTAATACAAACCAAACCAGAACACACAGCCGACGAGGCTGTTTTGGGCCGAAACACGATGTGACTGACCCAACTTGTGACAAATATTACAATAATAATATTTTTATTATTATTATTATTTTTATTATTATTTATTTTTATTATTATTTTAAATTTATTATTATTATTATTATTTTAAATTTTTTTAAAAATTATTATTATTTTTATATTATTATTATTATTATTATTATTATTATTATTATTATTTTATATAAATATATAAATATTTTATATATATTAAATATATATATAATATATATATTTTATAAAATTTTTTTTTTCCAAATACTGCTGAAACTTTACTGGCTGGCCATAGGGAAATTTTGAATCTATCACTCACTGCATTTATTAATGAAATATTTTATTACAAAGCTGACTTAGTTTTATTGGGGGAAAAAGGTGCTATGAATCTAAATAGTTCGCGCTATCCATAAAAGTTTCCTTATAAATTAAGATATAATTTTTATTTTTATTATCAAAAATTTTGGGCTGTCTTTTTGCTCAAGCGATGAAATAGAAAATAATATAATGATAAAGAGATGATGATGTTTTTTAATAATAAAAATAAAAATATAATAAAATAATAATAAAAAATAAATAAAATAATAATAATAATAATAAACGCCGTGGCGGGGCGACGTACGTCGACTATTGAACCAAATTTGACGGGGGCGTGATATCGAAGTTGTGTTTCACCCCCCAAAATTTAAATGAATCGCCATTATGCGGGTAAATTATAAATTCCAGGGGGGAAATTGTGAGAAATCTCAGGGGTTTTTAAAGTTGGGGGCGACCAAGATGCTGAATAACGAACGGGTAGAGAAATTACAAGCCGTGCGAGGGGGGTTTTTGAATCCCCTGAAATCTTTTCTACTATCTATCTACTATCTATCTATCTACTATCATTATCTATCTATCACTATCCACAAACTATCTATCTATCTATCATCTATCTATCTATCTATCATGTTTCATTTTTCCTCTCTCTGTCCTTCTCTGCTCTCTCTCCTTTTCCCTCTCCTCCTCTCAATTTTTTTTTTCTTTCTTTTTTTTTTTTTCTTAAAAACCATAAATAAAAATATTAAAACGAAATAACAAATTCTATTAAAACAATCAATTTTTTAAAACACAAAAAAACAAAAATGGCAATTATTTCTTTAAATGGAAAAAAAAATGGCCTCTATTTGGAGAAAAAAAATCCAAAATTCGGAACCAAAAAAAGCTAGTTTAATGGTGAAATTTTAATCTCATTAAATCTGTCTAGAAACCGACACGTCCTTTCCCGTTGATGTCCTCTCTCTCTCTCTCTATCTCTCCTCCTATCTCTCTCCCTTTTTCTCTCCCTCACTCTCTATCCTCTCATCTCTCTCCTCTATCTCTCTCCCCCTTTTAAAATATATCTCTCTCTTCTCTCTCTCTCTATCTCTCTCTCTCTCTATCTCCTCTCTCTACTCTCCTCTATCTCCCCTTTCCCCTCTACTCTCTATCTCACTCTCCTCTTTCTCTCTCTCTCACTCTCTCTCTATCCCTCTCTCATCTCCTCTCATCTCTCTCTCTATCTCCTCATCTCTCTCCACTCTCTCTCTATCTCCCTCCCTCTTCTCTCTCTTTCCTCCTCTATTCCTTCTCTATCTCTCTCTATCTCTCTCTTCTCTCTCCCTCTCTCTTCCTATCTCTCTCCTTTTCTCTCTTATCTCTCTCCTTCTATCTCTCTCTTTTTCCCCCTTTTTCCCCTCTCCTCTACCCTCTGTTCTCCTCCCTCTCTCTCTCTTCTCTCTCTCTATCTCTCTCCCCCCTCTCCCTATCTCTTTTTTTCTCTCCTCCTCCCCCTCTCTCTCTATTTCTTTCTCTCTCCCCCTCCTCCTCAAAACTCTCTCTTTACTCTCTCTCTACTCTTTCCCCCCCTTCTCTCTCTCTCTCTACTCCCCCCCTACCCCCTCTCCCACTCTCTCTCTCTCCCACTTCCTCTCCTCCCACCCTCCTCCTTCCCCACTCTCTCCTCCCCCCACTCTCTCTCCTCCCACTTCTCTCTCTCCTCTCTCTCTATCTCCCCTCTCCTCCTCTCTCTCCCACTTCTCTCTCTTTTTCTCCCACTCTCTCTCTCTTTCTTTCTCTCCTCTATTTATCTATCATCTACCCCATCTACTCTCTTACTCTCTCTCTCTTTCTTCCCCTCTCCCCCTCTCTCCTTTGCTATCTCTTTTTCTCTCTCTCTTTCTTCTCTCTCCAAATATATATTTTATATATATATATATATATATCTTTCTTCTCTCTCTCTTTTTCTCTCCTCTCTCTATTTATCTACTATCTATCTCTCTTACTTCCCTTACTTCCTTCCCTCTCCCCTCCTTTTTTCCCTCTCTTTTTCCCCTCTCTTTCTCTCTATTTTTATCTTTTCTTTTCCCTCCTTTACTCTCTCTTTCTTCTCCCTCTCTTTATCTCTCCTCTTTCTCTCTTCTCGTCTCTTCTCTCTCCTCTTTCTTTTTTTTCTTCTCTCTCTCTCTTTTCTCTCTCTTTTCTCTCCCCTCTTTCCTCTTTCTCCCCCTCTCCCCCTCTCTTTTTTCTCACTTCTTCTCGCTTTCTCTCTCTCTCACTTTTTCTCTCCTCTCTCCTCTCTCTCTTTCTCTCTTTTTCTTTCTTCTCTCCTCTTTTTTCTCTCTCTCTCTCTTTTTCTCTCCTTTTTTCTCTTTTTTCTCTCTCCTTTTTTCTCTCTTCTTTCTTTTCTCTCTTTTTTCCCCTCTCTTTTCCTCTCTTTCTTCTCTCTCTCTTTCTCTCTCTCTTATATCTCCTCCTCTCTCTCTTCATCTTGATGATTTGCATTTTGCATCCATCCCTGTCAAACTAACGGAACTTTTCCCTGACAGACAACGGTGCATGAGAATTTTTGATGAGGGGAAAGGGCTTACCCGGGGCGGGGGATTATAGGGGTTTTAAAAATCCATCGACACCGGGGGGGGGGGAAAGATTTCACAAGAAATTGGGCATTTTAAAATTTAACAACGCAGTTGATGACGGGGTTTTTAGAAAAAAAACAAAAAAAAAAAAAATAAAATAAAAAAACAAAACAAACAAAAAAAAACAAATAAATTTTTTTTCTTTTTTTTTCCCTTTCCGATTTAAAAGAAATATTTTTTTTTTGTTTTTTGTTGTTTTTTTAAAATTATTTTTATAATTTTTTTTTGTTTTTTTTTGGGGGGTTTTTTTTTTTTTGGGTTGTTTTTTTTTTTTTTGTATTTTTTCCCTTTTTTTGTTTTTTTGATGCCGGTTCTTTTTAAGGGGATTTTGTTTTTTTGTTTGTTTGTTTGTTTTTTTTTTTTTGATTGTGACCGTTATTAATGGTTACGGGGTTTTTATTTCCAACCCCCGATCTACAGGTCTTATTAAAATATTTTGGGGCGGCGAAGAAAAGGCGATTGTTAATCTAAATTAAAAAAATTATCAAAAATTTAAAAAAATAGTAAAAACAAATAAAAAAAAGTACTTTCAACAAGATCTAACGACCCACTATTCAATCACTGTTGCTGGACAAGGATGGGGGGGGAATATCTCAACTTCAAAAGGGCCATCTCGGCCCTTTCCCCGAGATTCGATGATTCCCCAAACTTAGCTATCAGGGGCCCCCCCACATCAAAACTCCCTTTAACGTCTTAACGTCACTTCCTTTCCCAAACGCAGGTAACTTAGTAAAAACTGGCTCTAAACATTGGAACAATGGCGGGCGCCCCCATGAAATATTTCTCCAGCGACATAAAGGGACCAAGGGGAAAAAACCCCTAAATTTTATCAGTTTTGACTTTTAAACGCATTCGATCACAAGGATAGAAAATTCTATCCCCATGAAAAATAAAAATAATGATTTTCTTTGTTTAAACCAAATGGCTGCCGTTGCCGGGCGGGGACATCAACTATTTAAACGTATTTTTAGTTTCAGATTCTAGACATAATATAATACCGCTCTGTTTTCATTTGTCCAGACTGTAAATAGTTAATTGACGTCATTTAGGCCTTTGTTTTCCCTTTTTGCCCTCGCGTTTTATGATTTTTGCCACTAACGATTAACCAGACTTTCCACGTTCAAAGGGTTTAAAATAGTTTTGGTTTGGCCGTTTTACTTCCGGGGGGCAATGTTTGAGCTTCTTTCCAAGCACTAACCTATCTATAGGATTTGTGCGGCTATGTGGTTTTTTAGAATGGGATTCCCTTTTGGGTCGGAATCCGCGTTTGAGCATCGCTCGACAAATAGTTTTTCCTTTTGGAAAAGGCTTTACTTTTTTTCTTTCACCGTACTCAGGTTAAAAATTTTGGGCCTGCGTGTTTTAAAACTTTTTTTCTGTCCCAAATAAAAATTTAAGATCGCCTAACACGCCCCATGTCTCGTTTTATACTTAAAATGATGCGTTGTCTAGGGGTCCCCTTGAAAGCTTTAAATGGGTTTGCGCTATACAAAAAATCAATTTTTTTTCTATTACTAATACATTTTATAATTTTAAAAATTTAATATTATTATTTTTTAAATTAGTATTCAATCATCAATATAACACTTTTTGATATCAATTTCGCAATTTTTCAAGTATTAAAGATTGTTTATACACCTGCTCCAAAAAACCTGTCAATCTATAACATCTGCACGTAATAATATTAAACATTTAGAAGAAATTTCATAAGCCAGCATATCCAATCCGGACTTTTTGATGAATACACATACCTCATGCATCAAAATACCTGTTGCTCTTTTTAAACCCCTCTCTCTCTTCCTCCCTCCTTCTCCCTTCTCGACTTCCTTCCCCTCTCTCCCCCTCTCTCTCTCTCCACTCTTTCCCTCTCTCCCTCTCTCTCTCTCACCCCTCCTCACTCCTCTCTCTCCTCCTCTCTCTGACGGGTTTTTCCCTTCCCTTCTCTCTCTCTCTCTCTCCACTCTTTCTCTCCCCCTCCCCTTCCCTCCCTCTCCTACTCACTCCTCTCACCTCTCTCTCACTTCTCCTCCACTCTCCTCTCCCTCCCCCACTTTCTCTCTCATCTTTTTTCCTTTTTCCCTTTTTCTTTT
>NW_027623384.1:0-10155 GCF_034508935.2 Berghia stephanieae
TCAATTAATAAATTTAATGGAAGGGAAAATTTTAAAAAATTTCCACCAAACATTTAAATACAGTAATGGGTTGTTGGTTTATTTAAGATTTTGAGATTTTATAGCGAGTATCATTTTTGTAATAAATATAATTATCGCTGTTGATTTGTTTCCTGCCAAACAGTCAAGGCATCATTAAGCTCAATCAAAATGCTTTCACCTTTTCAATCTAATTTTGTTAACAGAGAGCAAACTGACTTTGAAACCGTGGTTTACGTTTAGGTTATTTCAACATAAGTAAATTTTTATTGTTATCTTGGTTGAACTGATAAAATTGATTTTAAAAATCTTTCCTTCTGCAAAATCCAGCAGTTTGATATTATAAAAAAGCAAAATACAATATATTTCAGTTCAGTTATAAAAAATATCTGTCCTCCAGCCCGAGCAACAAGATTAAAATTGTTTCTCATTCATTATAGATCTCTTAATTTATATCCATGACAACTTTGTTTATTTTTTACTTGCATAGATAAAAGAAATGTTCTATATAAAATATAGCAGCATTTCTCAATCAAGTAAAAGATTAAGATAAGATTTGAGTGGTCCCGGCAAAGGCAATTCAGCAATCGCATCAGGAGTCTTACCTTATCAACTTTAAAATATGCTGCCTAATAGAAATCTTGGTGATATGACATAATGAGGGACAAGTTTGCTTGTGACCAATGCCCCAGACCTCAGCAACTTCTTTGTTCAGTTCATACCGCCAATTCTTTTCTCTCCCAAACATTGTCCGCTTTTCGTGCCTTTGTGGTGAGAAGTGATCTCTTCATTACAATGCCACATTGGTTAGTAGAATCGAGCTTTTCCATTATGGTTTTGACAGAAGGATGCAAATCATTGGAAATAGCTGTGATAAAAGATTTCATTGCAACAAGAGAATTCATCGTTGAAATCATCATTTGTTCAACTGTTAAAAAATCCTCTACTCTGGGTTCCCAATGTCGAACATTTGCAGATGCACCAAGTTGTAACAAAGTAGTAAATAAAGCTTTATCTCTGTAGTCAAGAGCTAATGAGAGCAGGGTGTGTTTTCTTTTATGAACGATCGCTTTATCAATATTGACTGAAGGTTGTACGAAAATTTCTTCCCCTGAAGAGAGAACAACGATAGTGGCCATGGAGAGCTTCAAACTCATGTTTACATATATCAGAATGAAAGGGAGTGAGATTATTAACAAAATATGAAATCATGGGTGAGTAGCACTGATAGAGTTTGAAGTCAAGTATGCTTTCACCGGATTGAATTTCTTCAATGCTGCAAAAAATTCCTTACAAAAATCTTTTTCGTACACACCGTTTGGAGACAAAATGAAAAATATACGAAGTCATGGACATCCCGGGAAGAAAGGAAAACATGAATTTCAGATTTCCTGTGCAAAATATAATATGTCGCAGCAACTCTTGAACTGTTTTAAATGAGAAAAATTAAGATGGTAACTACTCCATAACAGTAAAATAGACAAAGCTTTATTGAGCATAACGAGTGGACATTTCCTTCTTTATGTCTTTTCATTAAATCACTCGCAAACACTGTCCATGCAAAGCGGTCTTGAGCAAGCATGTTTGGATAATTCTCTTGGTAGTTTTTGATGCAAGCTTCCATTTGTTCATCTGATAAGCATTGCAGCTGTATTGTGAATTGCCATTGAATTAAGAATCTGTTGACTGTTTTTGTAAATTCGTTTTTTTCAACTCTTGTATCCATTTTAAAAACTGTATCTCTGCTCTCTTAAATTTAATGAGATCTATATCACTTACAATATATCTCGGTTTTGTGACTTGCGACAGCTAGAATACATGTTTGACAATCTTTGCTGGTCCTTTCGTGCTTCTACGTTTATATTGATATTTTCCTTTCCTGTCCTTATCCTGATGGGGTATCAGACGATCAAGCCGTAAAATAAAAATGCATTATAGATTGAAAAAAGACTATGATTCGTCTAAAAAAATATTTCATTAAGACTTGATCCCAATGGTTTGATTAAGTCTTTAAAATAAATTAATCAGTCCGTGGCAGGATATGACTTTGACTTTGACGTTGTCCCCATCATTGAATCATTGTCATTTTGTGTCATTGAGTCATTGGCCAAGTAAACTCTATGCCATGCGTGTCTGACTTGGAACTCAAGTTTTTTCTGTCCATTAGAATCGAGGAAAACAAACCTTGGTGTTTCAAATTCATGATTTGATTAAAATCTTAGTTTTGCATCCCGGTCCCAGTATTATCGTCGACCGCAAGCAAGTGAATGCATGTACTATCATGTAGTCATGTAGCGTAGTTTTGTCTTTGTATGTCTGCCTTTGTTTTCAACAGCTGGTTGTGGGCGTCTCCTTGTGTTGGGTGGTTATCCGATCGACGTTCGAGCGGGCGGGTAAGTCGAGCAGAGACGTAGCTTGAGACGAGCTGAGCGAGCGGATGGGAAACTAAGTGTTTCAAATCATTCAAACGATCACGGTTTGCCATCAATACCAATCGCCAATGTTTGCACACTGATTCGAGCAATGCTGTGTTCTTCACAGCCCTCACTCCAATCCTTACCCGGGTAGTGGTCACCCGGGTACCCGCGGGTACGGGTGACTTCTTGTCCCAATTTTTGTTTTTAATATTATTTATTTACCATTTATTATTTATTACAACAAATGAAACGAAACTGAAGTAAGAAACAGATAATTAACTACAATGAAACCAAAATTATTTTTTAAAAATTAACCGAGTATTCCTTTAAAAGATAAGAACTAACATAGTCTTAATCTGTTGATTCCAAAATTACAATCAAATGTGTTGTTAAACAATAAAACAAAACAAAAAAATCAATGTAATTGAAAAATAAGGAGGAAATCTTTTGAAAAAATGTCATGTAAATGTAAATCTGAAATCAAAATTGCATTACATCACTCTCAGTTCGGTTTCCATTTGTTGAAGAGGGTACTCGTTACCGCCCCTTTTACCCGAGTACCCGGTTTAACTTTATTACCCGCGGGTACCCGCTCAGCACTACCCTTGTCAGATGTGATGTGTCTGAGTGGCAGGAAAATTCGTGTAGGTGTATCACGCGTGGTGACAAGACTTCATAAACCTACTAAACTTTGACTATACCACACACACACACACAACACACCAACACACACACACACAAACACCAAGGCTATTTCTATGACACACACGCATCCATCTATCAATGAACATCTATCTATAAAACAAAGACAACACGTCACCTTAATTCATTTTTGCCACATGGTGTTCGAATTTTTAAGCCAACTTGATTTAAATTAAAAACATTTTTAAAATTATACACTCCCAAGTTCGGACTAAAGGAGAGTAGGCCTTCCAATTTATCAAATTAATTTTAAAACGGTTGCATTGGTTCTTGATTGAATTTACAGTTTGACTTTTGCAGCCACGGGTGAACTGAAAACCATTTCCAAAGAAAAAATCTTTATTGTCACACATTACAAATGTTTCCATTTTTTTTAAAATATTATTATTATTATTATTATTATTATTATATTTTAATATTATTATTTTATTAAAATTATTTTTTAAATTAAAATTTTATTATATTATTAATTTTTATTTTTATTAATCAGTGGCGGTTCTAGCCTTTTACAGGGGTGGGGCAAAGATGACCTCATATATTATATTAATTATTATATTTATATATATATATTAAATATTATATAATATTTATTTATTTATTTTTATTTTTTTTTAAATTAAATTTTTTTTCCCCTTTTAAAAAAAATTTTTATTTTCAACACAAAAATCACTTTTCAAAAATGAATACAATACCTGAATTTTAATTATTCCAAACGTAATAAAAAAATAATCCGAAAGAGAATACAAAAACAAAAAAAAAAAAGCACGAGACAAAAATGCACAAACCTTGAAAAATAGAAGTCCATTTCGTTCCTCCAAAAATTAAAGAGATGCTTTGACCCTCAAGGGCGAGAAAATATTTCTGTTACATTACGGTTTTCCTACCTGTAGTAGAAACCTTAAAGTTTTTATGGGAAAACAACACACGATATGACCGGTTTCTTCAAGCTAAAAATTTGATCTTTTTTTACTGCGTCTTGGGGGTTAAATGATTGTGCCGGGGTGGAAAGGGGGGTGGAATAGTGGTAGCGGTGGTGGTGGGGTGGTGGAGGGGGAGGAGGAAGACGGGGCAGTGGGGGAGGAGTAATTTGAAGGGTTTTGGTGGTGGTTGGTTAAATGAAGTTGTGGAACAGACGGAAATTGTATATGATGTTGATTTTTTTTATGCTTTTTTGAACTTGTTGTTAATACGGGTTTGTTGTGTTTTTTTGTTTTTGTTGTTGTTTTAAATAAAAGGATGAAGATGGAGGGAGATGAAAGATGATGAATATTACAACACGAGTCTCGACAATGAGGTTTTCCACCTACGAAAAATTAAAATTTTAGTTAATTTAGGTTTTCGCCAATAATTCACACAAAAAAATTAGACAAAAAAAGTTCCCAACTTCCAATCATTCGTTATACTATCACAAAAACACCGTGTTATTTTTACCCTTTCCCCCAAACCAACCCAAGCTTCCCCGCCTTTTCATCGCGAACCATCTTATGTAGTTTTGCTCGGACGGGGCAAGTACAAAACGCCCCCCCCTTCCCTTTTAAACAATTTATTTCCCTATAATTTGTTAAAAAAATTCAACTTTTCCCCTTCTCGAATAAATTTCCTATCCCAAAATTCAATTGTTAAATACCAAAAGGGTGGTTTATTTTTTATATTTTTGTCGGACTTTTAAAAAAAGTTTTTTTATTTTATTAAGGGGAATACAATAGAAAATTACATGTTTTGCAAAATTTTTTAGTCTGGCAATAAAAATACAGCGGAAAAATTACTTTAAGAAATTATAAAAAAAAACTAACAAATTTTTTTGTTAAAAAAAAAAAACAAAAAAAAAAAAAAAACCAACAAAAAAAAAAAAAAAATAAAAAAAAATTTTAAATAAATGTTTTTTGAAAAATAAAAAAGAAAAGGAAAAAAAAAAAAGAAAAATTTAAAAAAGGATAAACAAAAATAAAAAACAAACAAAAATTTAATACTAAATTGGTATATATTGAAAGTTAAAATTTTTAATTTTCAATACGGGAAACCCTTCCCAAACTTTACATCAAGGACCAAGCAAAAGTAAGGAAAATAAATAAGAAAAATTCGGTTTGCCAAAAACCTTTTTCAGTGTTCACTGGTTTTTAAGGGGGCTTTTAAATTTAGCCCGACCTAGTACTAAGAGGCCAAAAACAGCAAAAACCAAAGTTTTTTCACCGCAGCGAGTGACGAGAGATGAACGTGTGGGCGGAGGTATGGAGTTTTTGGGGGGGGGGGTGATAAAAAACAGGAGCGTAACCGGTTTTTTATCTTACGGGGTGCATGGTGATTCGCAATCTTCAAAAAAAAACAACAAATGATTTCAGAAAAAGTTCAAAGTTTAATAGTAACTTTTAAATAAACAAATTTAAAAAATTGTTATTTGGGACCGGTAATGCACTTAAACTTGAAAAAACGGGTGGAAAATTTCCCCCACCCCCCCCTTATTCCCAGCCGTCCCGATTTTTATTTTATTATTATTATTTTTAAATCCTTTTTTTTCGTAATATTTTGGAATAATGGAAAATTGTGAAATATTTCGTGGGGTTTATCGAAAGATCTAATTGATTTTCTTTTGGGGCTGCAGATATAAAATAGAAACTAGGTCAGTGAAACTACAAAACAAAATTCAGAAAACTATATATAAGCGGAGCACGCACTCATGTTTACTCACTTCATTTCTTATAACAAAACAAAACTTTCTTTTATATTCTTATGACATGGTAGCTAATCAAGTAGCAGCTTTGATTGTTTCACACATATAATTTTGGAGTCTTAAAATCATATTTAAAATAAACTTTTCGTCTGATCAACTAATCAAAGTCTGGGTTAAATTATAAAAACTCTTGTCCGTTAAAAAAAACCCTTTTTTTGCTAAAGTATCTTCTCCAGACCTCCCCCCAAAATGTTTAGTCTACCAAATGACAGGCATGCATTGTTGATTAAATTATCGAGTCATGACGCCATACTGAGTTTCAATTAGAGTTGACGACGTTTGGGGTTGTTTGGAAGCTTTAACTCGCCATTTCATTATGTATCTAAAATCTATCGCCGCCACATCTACGCCAAAATTTGAAAAGGGGGGGTGGAGCCTCCCATGAAAACATTTTACGACCCCAAAATTGCTCATAAAAGTTTGCCACTGACGTGGGGGGAATCGTTTCCCCCAATTTTATGTCCTTTTTATGAGATCCTGGATTTTTGACCAATCAATGATTGCTCTTTTGATGCTCGCTTGTCACATGCCATTCCCCCCTTGATTTGGGGATTTTTTGGTAACTTCAAAGACCACGGGTTCCCGAAACGGTTTTTGTAATACTAAAAGAGTGGGTAGGACCACGAGTCTTGTTTTTTAAAGTATAGTTACGTCACTACTCAACACTCATAAATTTCCTTAGTAAGCGGGGACTCACAATCAAAAAAAGAAATCTGTGATTTAAACTCTTAAACAAACAGGTACACGAGGGCGTTCGTCCATTGAGAAATGAAAAATGTAATAAAAACAAAAACATCGCCAAAAAAAAAGGAAAAATATCATAAAATTTTAAAAAAATTTTTCAATAATTTTTAAAATCAAACGATTCAAAAAGGTTTCTAACCGGGTTTTTATGAGACAAAACAAATTTTTTCTCCATTTTCAAGCTGATTCCCAAAAAATTGGTTTCAAATTTTTTCGGCGGGGGTGCTACTGGGGGCAATTTGAAAAGAGTAATGTCATCGAAAAATAGGTTGTTTCCCTTGAAAAGGATTAGATAACTTCTCTGTTCCATGGATTTCCTTTACGTTCATGTTCTGTTCGGACATCTTAAGCGGTCTCCGCTTTTACGTAAAGTTTGGCAATCATCCGGCTAAAAAAAAATCTGCCCATCGTGTACCCTCTCAAACCTGCCTGCAACGAGTCGCAAGGCAACATTCACCCGTCCCCGGGCTCCACCCTGAAACATGTGCGGTGGGGGCGAAGCTGTGAAGGTGACTTTTGCTGAACAGGTTCTGGAACTTTGTTTTTTGGCACCACCCATGGCCGTCTAGTATGTTCGCCATGCTTCCACCCAATGTTTTCCCACAGCTTTCTCCAAGGACGAAGGGAACAGGTTTTGCCCAAGTACCTAAATTTTTTTCAATCGAATTCCCCTTTTATAGCGCCCTTTCCTGCGTCAGGGGATTTGAAAAAAGAGCATCGTTTCCCCCCCGCATTATTGTTTTTTTTTAAAAGCCAATCTCGAGTGATCTTTTCCCTTTGACTGGGGGAATTCATCGCAGTGTTGTCAGCTTTCCTGACAACCATTGACCTCGGATTTTTTTCGACCTATCAACTTTCTGCCTCACCCCAAAATCCCCCTGGGAAAGCACAAGTGTCAGGGTGATGTCCTCAAGAGCATTTTTTTTTCTGCCCAATTCGATACGTAAAATTCCCAGAAGACGGTAAATTTTTTTCTATCTTCCCCGCACATCTTTAGATAACCCCCAATTTTGTGAGGCTGGGTCCCCCATGTACTTTGGATATTGGGAATCTGAAAGTAACTGACCCCGGCGACTCCCTTTCCGGTTGTCAATCGCTTGATGGAAAACGATGGCAACGTATTTTTAAGATTTTAAATACCCCACCAAAGGAGGGTTTAAAGGGAAACAGGACCCCAATCGTCCCCATATCCCAGTCCAAGTGAGGGAAATGCTTGTCAATCCCCCTTTTTACCTTTCCGGAGTTCCTATCCCTACAGAGGTTGATTCTGGAACGCCTTTTTTCATGCTCAAAGGCCATTAATCTTTTTTACCAGCCATTTTTTTCGAATTCTACACAAACTTTGCATCACCAACAAAAAAAGGGAAATTTTTCTTTTCAAAAAAAAGCAACAATACTTCTATACATAATATGTTCAGCAAAATGAGCTCACAACACGGGTCAAGTTTTTAAGCTATAACAACAAAATTTTTTTTAAAAAAATTTTGATGGCAAAAAAATTAGAAAGAAAAAATTTAGGTTGTTCCTAACGAATGGGATTTTTAAACCCGGGGGTTTGGGAAAAGAGGTTAAGACAGTCGATTTTCTTTTTGCCAGTTTTGCCTCCCATTCCATCCGATTCCTTTGGTTTGCCCCGTGCCTTTTTACCAGCACTTTCCCCCCTTTTGCAATATTTATTATTATTTTTTTTTAAAAAAAATTACTCCTCAAGAATACCCCCGAGAACTATTTTTTATTCCTTTATTTTCCTGATCCTGCTTGTCCCACCACAAGAGACTTTGGGGGGCAGCCAAGGCTAACTGGGGGCATTTAAAATCGATCGAGAACGTCCTTTGACACGCTCACTTTTTTCAGCGGGGGCTTGCCACCTCCTTCATCGGTGGGGGCTTTCGACCTGTCCAAATTTTTGTATTCCTGTTTGGTAACAAACCCCAAACCGCAGAGCATCTGTTGAAAGGTTGTTTTTGACGAAGCTTCCGGGTGGGTTTCGACGTGTACAAGTGGGGAAAGAATTTTCTGATTTGGCGTGTCACAACATAGTAGTGTAAGCACCAAAAATCTGCTGCCACCTATCCTCATGACCCCCTTGGGCGCCATAACATGCTATTTGTGTGACAACCATTAGAACTGCTACAATTTTTAGGAAAAACCCGGGGCTAACAATAATTTGAAAATTTGAGGTCAAAATTATAACACACGGTAAAAATTGCACATATTATTAATTGCTCTTGAGGTATTTGAAATTTTTCCCTGAACCGAAACGATAGGAAACCCTCTGTTCGGATTTCACTGACAGTTTTTAAAAAAAAATTTAAACAAATAAAATTTTAACCCCCACATATAGTTTCTATTTGACTACTAAATACTTACTAAATTTCTATAACTACTACTACTACACTACTACTACTACTTTAAAAAAAACTACTTACTACACTTTGAAAGCGCCTTGAGGCCCGTTTAGTGGTATTGCGCTTTTTAAAAACAAGCCAATTTTTTACCACTTTTCTATCCCTACCAAAACAACAAAAACAACAACAACAACAACAAAAAAACTACTACTATAATTACACTACGAAAAACTACCACTATACACAAACCACTACTACTACTACTACTACTACTACTACTACTATACTACACTACTTAAAACACACTACAGCACTTACACACTTTGAAAAAACCCCCTTTATCGTTTAGGGATATTGCCTTTATACAAACACCCCAATTTTTTTACCATACTCACTCTACTGCTACAAAACAACAACAAAAACAAAACCAAAAACAACTACTACACACACACAAATTACACACACTACTACACTATACACACACACAACTACAACTACCACAGGCAAATTTAGGTTAGTGACAAAAAAAATTTCCAATTGGTAAACTTAGAAAAAAAAAAAAAGTGACGAGGAACCAAAATTTTTTTCCGCGGCTGAGTTTTAGGTGATTCATTTGCTAGCCAAAAGGAAAAGGACAATCCCCCACTTATTTTTTCGGGGTCAAATCCACAAAAAACAAAAAAATTTTAAAGAAGAAAAAGAAGAAGAAAAAGAAGAAGAAAACGGCCGTCAAGCAAGCACTTTCCCCTCGGGAAATTTGATTATTTTTCCTTTTCCTTCAGGGTTGCCTTTTTGGCCCTTTTAAAAAGCCCAAATTTCCAAAAAAACTGGGATTTTTGAAAACCTTTGGGATTTGAAAAAACATTGGCATTTGGCATTTTCATTTTGGGATTTTTTTTTCTTGTATTTATACTTCAAATGACACCTTTCTAATAAAAAAAATTACCCCAAAGGGAAAAAAATTTGTATAATTCAAAAAAAAAAAAAAAAAAAAAAAAGAAAAAGAAAACACCAAAACCACCGGAAAGAATAAATTGTCTTCAAAAATGAGTATTTTCTCGTGGGGGGGGGGAGTCAACGACTTTGGTTTTTGAGTGTTTTGGGATTTTTGGTCTTCCCCTGGCATTTTGTTGAAAAATAATCGGAAAACCCGCCGACTTTTTCCTTTTTAAATTTGAAACCAAAAAGGCAAAAAAGC
>NW_027623385.1:0-10128 GCF_034508935.2 Berghia stephanieae
CTGGGGGGGGTTTTCTGACTCCCTAGTGGGCAGGGGGTACTACTGGTCTTCTTCCCCTTAATTGTTTCCAACTGCTTTCTTCTTTGTCTTGGAATGAGTTTACTTGTTTTGTCCTGGCCCGGGCCCGGGGATCCTGCTGGGGGGGGGAAACAGTCAAATGCATGTAATTGTTTTGGGAATGATATTTTTTTTCCTTGTAAATCATTCTCTGTTATGATGTTTTTTTTTTCTTTTTAAAATAGATTTGTAAACATTTGGTGTTTTTCCCTCTTAGTGGGGACCTGTGCTTTTGCCTGGTAGACTTTTAGGTATCTCAAACTAAGTCTTTGATAGTGTGCTTTTAAATCTACATCTTTTTCCCTTTTTGAACAAATTCCCCTTTGTTTCCTTTTTTTTGGTCTTTAATTGAAATTTAAAATTTTTTTTCACCCCTTTTCTTCTTTTTACTGGCGCTGATTTTCAAAATTGTTTTGAAAAAGCCGTAAAACCTTAAAAAACAAAAAAAAAACAAAACTAAAATTTCAAAAAAAACAATTGAAGTAAAGCTTCTAAATTGTAGGCATTCAATGAAAGTGGGCCAAAAAAAAACAGAAAAAGGGGAAAAAGAAATCCAAAAAAAAATCGTAATGCGTATGGTAACTTAGTAACTGGTTCTAAACTATCGAAATAATGGGGGACGCCTTTAGAAATACTTTTTGTTTTTGTTTTGTTTTTAAGGGTTTTACGGCGCTTGCAAACACATTTAGGTTATATCAGCCCAGAAAAAAGGAAGAAAATGGGATAGTAAAAATTTCTAGAATTACAATTAAAGCACCCAGAAAAAGAAAGAAAAAGGGGGAACTGAGAACAAATAGTGATCAGATGTAGATTCCGGGAGCCCAAAATTTTACATTTGAAATCACCTATAAGTCTCATCCACACAAGCACAAAACCAAACAAAGGGGAATAACTCAAAGCTTCATTATAAATTAAAAATAAAAAATAATAAACATAAAAGAGAATTACAAGGAAAAAATATCATCCCCCCAAAACAATAACTATGATTTAAATGTTTCCCTCCCAGCCAGGATTCGGCCAGTGCCAGGACAAAACCAAGAAATCTCATTCCGGCCCAAAGACAGAAAGCTTTTGGAAAACAGATAAAAGGGGGATAGAAGACCAGTATGTACCCCTGCCCACTATGGGAGGTCAGGATCCCCACCCAGGAGATATTTCTTCGAGAGCATAAAATGTATCCAGGGGAAAAAAATTTAAAAATCCGATTTTTTTTGATTTTATACATTCCATCAATGATAGGAAAAAAAGTTTAGCCACACGAACCAAAAAGTATGTTTTTTTTTGTTGCTGGGCAACGTGACATCGACTATTGAATCCATTTTAATACGTTATAACATGCACAAGTAACAAAAATCGTAAAATTTTCAACAACTACAAACTACGGGTTAGTGGTCTGTAGTAAAACACGCTTTTTTCTGATGGAAGGTCTTGGGTTCCCCCTCGTTTGCTTGGACATGTTGAGTCCTTTTTGAAATTTCGCCTAACAGGCGTCGTCTCGATCTACATTTTAATGTTGCTTTTGGCTAGGAATCCGGAACCCTTTGTAAAAAATGCTTTGAGCACGTTTAATGGATATGCCATATAAAAGCTTTTAAACCAATACTACAAAAATTTTAATTTTATTTGATTTCCGCAAACTAGGAGATAAAATGAGTAAGTTTTGGACCATTGCTAAAAGTTTTTCCCCGGGAAAACATTTTCCTTATATTAAAGTTGAGCTTTTTATAGGGAAAAAACCACTAAACCATGGGAAAAAGTATGTATGTATTATGTAAGTATGTATGTATGTATGTATGTATGTATGTATGTTTTGTATGTATGTATGTATGTATGTATGTATGTATGTATGTATGTAAGTAAAGTGTATGTTGTATGTATGTATGTTTTGGTTTATGTATGTAATGTATGGTATGTATGTAGTGTATGTATGTATGTATATGTATGTAGTGATGTATATGATATAGTAGTATGTATGTATGTATTATGTATGTTATTATGTATGTAGTATGTATGTATGTATGTATGTAATGTATGTATGTATGTATGTATGATAAAGTATGTATGTAAGTATGTATGTATGTATGTATTGTATGTATTATGTATGTATGTATGTATGTATGTAATGTATGTATGTAATGTATGTATGTATGTATGTATGTATGTAAGTTATGTATGTATGTTATGTATGTATGTATGTAGTATTATGTATGTATGTATGTAAGTATGTATGTATGTATGTAATGATGTATGTATGAAATATGTATGATGTATGTATGTATGTATGTATGAATGTTATGTATGTATGATGTAGTATGTATGTATGAAGTATGTCTGTATGAAATGTATGTAATGTTATGTATGTATGTATGTATGAATGTATTATGTATGTATGTATGTATGTATGTATGTATGTAATGTAATGTATGTATGTATGTATTGATGTATTTAGGTATTATGTAAGTCATTATGTATTAGTAATGTATGTATGTATGTATGTATGTATGTATGATAAAGACTGTATGATACTTACAGACAGACAGACAGACAGTACTACATACAGACAGACATGACAGACTGTACAGACATATACAGACAGACATACAAGACAGACAGACGAGACATACAGTACAGTACATACGATATCATACAGACAGACATACATACATACATGTACATACATACATATGCATACATACATACAAAAGACATACCAGACATACATACATACAACATTACATACATACCATTACATACCATACATACATACAGACAGAACAGACATACCATACAGACATACATACATTACATACATTACATACATACATACATACAACATACAGACATACTTACATAAAACCATACATACATACAACATACATACTACAGACTCGTAAAATACATACAGACATACATACATACATACAGACATACATACATTCCATACATACATACCATACTTAAATACAGACATACAACAGACCATTTCATACAACTAAAATACATACATACATACACATACCATAATACAGACATACTACATAACCCGACATACATACATAACATACATGACATAACAATACATACAATAACATACATACAGACATACATACCAAGACATTACATACATAACATACATACATACATACAGACATACAACATGACATACATACATACATACAATCATAACATACATACGATCCATACATACATACATACACATACATACATCATACATAGTCCATACCATAACATACATACATACATACATACATACAGACATACATACATACATACATACATACATACAGCATACATACTGCAACATACATACATACATACATGCACATACTTACATGACATCATACAGTACATACAGTAACATACATACATACATACATACATACATATCATACATAACATACAACATACATACATACATGACAGACATACATACATACATAATACATACATCACAGACATACATACTACATACATACATACATACATGACATAACATACATACATACATACATACATACATTAAAATAATACAGACATACCATACAGACGATACAACATACATACATAAAGACTTTCAAAACATACAAAATACCATACATAATACTACAACATACATCATACATACACATACATAACCCAACCCTACATAAAAACAACTAATACAGACATACAGACTTTCAAACATACTTTTCACATACATACATACATTCAGAAAACATACATACAACAGACAACATACCTACATAACATACATACATACATACAACTACATACATACATACAACCCTACCAGCATACCCAATACATACATACATACAACATACATACATACATACAGTACATACATAGACATTAATCACATACATACATTACATCAACCCTACATACATACTTACCATAACTTGACATACATAAAATAACATACAAAATACATACATACATTTCCATACATACATACCATACATACATAACAACATAACATACTACATACATACATACATACATACAGACATACAAACAGACATACATTACTAACCCTACATACATACATATACATACATTACATACATACATACATATACAAAAATACTTTCAGAAACATTTCATACATACAACACATACAACATCCATTAAAAATACATACATAACAGACATTATACACTACAACATACATACATACATACTTTCATACATACCCTACCCTACATCATAAATACAGGGCAAAACATACAATACAACATACATACCAGACATGACATACATACTACTTACCCAAAATCATACATTCTCATACAACTACCCTACAACTCCCTTTTCATACATAAGACATACTAAATACAAAACAATTAAAAACATACAAACATACCACATACATACAACATACTTACATACAGAAAAATACATACATACATAAACTACGATCATACATCCCTACATACATACATACATACATACCCACATAGCATACAGCCATACAGACATAACAACATACAGACTAACTATACTATTACAGACATACATACATAACATCATACATACTACTACTACATACATACATACATAGACATACAGACATACATACAATCTACTACTACCTACCTAAAATTAGCTACTACAACTACTACCATACATACATTACATCGACTACAGTACTGACAAACATACTACAGACAAAAAAAAAATACAATACGACATACATACTACAGACGACTACTTACTACATACTTTCATACTTTCTTTCTACTTGTACATAGACATTTCTTCTACATACATTACATTTCGAAATTACTTTCGTACTACGACTTACACTTACTACTTACAAAATTACCCTTTCTTTCGTTACTTACTTACTTCCTTACTTTCCCTTTCGGGCTTACTTACTTACATTACGTTACTTTTTACTTACTTTCCTTACGTAACTTTCTTACTACGTACTGACTACTTACCCTACATTACTTTCGTACGGACCGACTTACCTTACGACTTACTTAAATTTACGTACTTACTTACCTTACTTACATACTTAACTTACGTACTTACTTAAATGAATTACTACTACTTACGTACTACTGTTACTTACTTACGGACGGTACGGGACTTTACTTACTTACTTACTTACTTACTTAACTTACTTACTTACTACTACTGTTCTTACTTACGTTTCTTACTTTCTACTACTTCCTACTTACGGTACGGACTACTTACTTACTATTACGTACTTACTTACTTACTTACTTACTTACGACTTACTTACTACTTTAAATACTTACTTTCTACTTACTTACGACTACTTACTAATTACTTACGACTTACGTAAAAGACTTACTACTTACTTACTTACTTACTTACTACGACTTACACACTTACTTATTTTACTTATTTTCTTAATTTAACTTTCTTCTTACTTACTTACTTACTTGAACTTACTCCCTTATTTACTTACTTACTTACTTACGTACTATTTACAACTTACTTACTTCTTACATTATTTTACACGGGACTGACTACACTATTTATTTACTTACACTTACTACTTACTTACTATAATTACTTACTTAGGATTTACTTACTTACTTACCTTATTTACGTTACTTACTTACTTACTTACTACTACTTATTTTACTTACTACTTACTTTCTTACTTATTTACTTACTTATTACTTACGTTTTTACTTACATACTTCCCACGACTACGACGTATTTATTTTCTTTTACTATTACTAACGACTTACTTACTACTTACTTACTACTTACTTATTTACTATTACTACTGTCAATTACACTATTATTACGAAACTTTTTTACTTACTTACTTACTTACGACTTACCTTCCCTTTTTACTTACGACTTACTACTTACTTACTTACTTACTTATTTACAAATACTTACTACTCTTAACACCTATTTACTTATTTACTTTACTTACTTATAACTTTTACTTACTTACTGACTTACTTACTTACTTACTACTAACTCCTTACACTTACTTCTTACTTATACTTATTTATTTAAACTTTTTTGACTACATACTTACTACTTACGACTTACGTACTTCTACACTTACTTACTACTAACGCTTACTTATTACTTACTTACTTACTTACTTACTCTTGACCCCTTATTTACTATTACTTACTTACTACTTACACTTACTTTACTTACGACTTACTTTCTTACTGACTTACTTACTTATTATTTACTTATTACTACTTATTTCCCGGGACTTTACTATTTACTTACTTATTTTTTTTACCACTACATACCACAACCCCAACATACCTACATACCTACCCCTACATACCACTACCACTCATAAACATACATACAACATACATACAACAACATACAACATACATACATACATAAAACAACATACATACATACCCACATACCCAACCCCTTCCCACACAGCCCAAAGCAACCCCCCAAGCCCCCAAACCAAAAAAACCGGCCCGAAAACCCCAGGATCCAAGGACCAAACCCCATCGGGGGGCCCCCCCCCCCAAGGGGCGGGGGCCTTTTTCTCAACCCCCCCTTTCGTTTTTCCGGGGGGGCCCCCCCCACCCAAGGGGCAGGGGTACTAACTGGTCTTCTACCTCCCATATTTTGTTTTTTCCACTTGCTTTTCGTCTTGCTTAAAAGAGATTACTTGGTTTTGTTTCTGGCCTTCCCCGGAACGGTTGTGAAGGAAAACATCAAAAAGTTATTTTGGGAGATGATATTTTTTTTCCTTGTAAATCATCTCTCTATTTTGCACTGTATTATGTTTTTGGTTTACGTATTATAAAAATAAACAAACAATCTTTAAATTTTCTTTTAAAGTTTATAAATAATCCCCTTTACCTAAAGTTGACACATTATTTCTGGTTTTTTTTTAAATTTATATAAAAAAAAATATATAATATAAATATATAAATTATATATAAAATATTAATATATATTTTAATAATTTATTTGTAAACATTTTAGGTCTTCCTCTTAGTGAAGCCTGTGTTCTATCTGGGGGAGACTTTAGGTGATCTCAAACTAAGTACATTGAGCTATCTCTTGAAATCACACCCAATTCCTTTTTTTTACAATTCCCCTTTGGGCTTAAAACCCCTTTTTTGCTTAAAATTTTAATTTTAGAACTTTTTACTAACCCCCCCTTTTTCCTTTTTACTGGACTGAATGACCCAAACGTGTTGCCCGGCGCGTAAAACCTTTAAAAAAAAAAAAAAACAACATAAATTAAGTTTTAGTGTGGACATAATCACGGATGGTGAAAAATTTTGAACCAAGATATTGCTGATTTTTAAATTTGAAGGTTATTTTTTAAAGTAGGTTCTAATCATAAATCAAGAAATCAACCCTTTTTTATACATCTTTAGGTAATATCAAAGCTTAACTTTACATTACTAAATAATATTTTTTACAGCAGAAAAAAAAAAAGGAAATTTTAGAAAATTGTTGGATACCCTTTTTCATACTGTGACCAAAACCCCTGAAAACACCCATTTCTTCAAATAAAGATTAAAATTTTCTTGGGAGCTATTCCTTCAGACACTTAATTTTTGAATGGGGGTTGATTCACGGCTAAGACGCGGTCACGTTCCCAAAATGTTCGCTGGGGGAGGATCCTGCCTCCCATAGCGGGGGAGGAGGTACACCTGTTCTTCATCCCCTTATATCTTTTTCCAACATGCTTTTTTGTCTTTGTCTTTGGGAAAGGATTTTTGGCTTTGTCATGGGCCCGGCCGGATCCGAGCTGGGAGGGATACAGTCAAATGCATAGTTTTTTTTTGGGGGGATAAAAAATTTTTTTTCCCTTTTTAAACATCTCTCTGTTACTTTTTAAAATTTTTTTTTAAATTTTGAATGTAAATTTTAGCTTTTGAATTTTTTCCCCTCTTTTTTGGGGTTTTGTGCTTATGTCGGGATGAGATTTGGTGGGTGATTTAAAAACTAATTAAAATTGGTGGTAGCCCCTTGGAATCTACATCTGATCCCTATATGTTCTCATTTTTCCCCCTTTTTCTTACTTTCTCTTGTTTCCTTTCCCTTGTATTTCTAAACTTTTTACTACCCCCATTTTTTTTTCCTTTTTTTTACGGGGTTTTGATATAACCTAAATTTGTTGCAAGCGCCGTAAAACCCTTTAAAAAACAAACAAACAAACTGTGTGGGGGGCTGCAGTAGTGTGTTTTTCAAAACGGGAAAGACGACTATGTAGTAATACTTTCATCAGTAGCCTCAATTAAACGAAGATCACATTGTTTTTTCCTAATTAATTATGAAAAAATTTGTTTATAATCATGACTATTCTAGGGGAAAATTTTTTTTAAAAAAAGTTTTTTGGTTATGAAAAAAGGGAAAAAAGGGCCAAATGATTAGGGGTGTAAAAGCAAAAACTTGTCTTTGGTCACCTGCAAAATTGTAAATAAATTTTTTTAAACAACAAACAGTAACTATTATGATTTTATAAAGATTTTATTTAAAACATTACCCCAATTTTTGAGCAGCGAGGGCCCCCAAGGCCGAAAAAAAAATTGAAAAAAGACAGAAACGGGGGCTTAAATGCCCTAAATAGGGGTCGAAAGCGCCTTTAAAAAAAACCCCCCTAAAAACAAAACAAAACAAAAAATGGTCACCAAATAAAGGGCCCATCGGTTACCCAACTGAGAGAGAGAGAGGAGAAAAGAGAGAGAGAGAGAGAGAGAGGAGAGAGAGCCCCCTCAACTTTTTCTATTAGGGCCATTTGACACAAATCTTTCAATTTTTCTTTTTTGGGCCCTGAGCAAAAAAATGGCGGAAACCGTCCCTTGCAATATCTAGTGTTAGAACCTTTTTTCCCCTTTTAAAAATTTTGACTGTTCTATCATTCAAAAAAAACCATTTTCCCCAAAAGCATGTATGTTATCATTCAAAAAATATTTCTACGGGGCCCTTAGTACTAGTTTCAATTCCCAGAAAATATGGGATTCCAGTCCATTTTTGGGGGGGGTTGAAGCCATTCCGACAAGCAATTTATGGTACATCTCCTGGGGCAACGACAATCCCGGGGGTTTTAACTTCTGTCTATTGTAGTCAACGGTACAAAAAGCCCTCCCAAAACGGCACACAAAACTTTCCCCCGTGTATGTCTTTAAACGCTTTTTTTTATTCTGAGGGGTTTTTAAAAATGATGTTTTTTTGAACTACACACATCAAAATCGGCCTTGTTCATGACACTTTGTGTAGCGCCAGTGTCAAGCACGAATGTCACTCTGGCGTCATTTTCGTCGACTTAAGCGAAACTGGCTTTTTTTGACACTAACCCACAATTTGGTGTCCTGTCATCTCATACAATTGAATTTCTAGGTCATCTGTGGTAACATGGTTTTTTTTGTTCACAGTTCGGAATTGTCAAGGGTGCACATCCACGAAAGCGGGCGATGACGCTCATTGTGGCCTCCTGTCCGCTTAGGCAAAAAGGGGTGTTTGGACGAAACTACACGCCTTTGCAAAAGTGGCCACCCTTGCTGCACTTGTAGCAGGTTGCTGATTTTTAAACTTACTTTGGGTTGGGGGGAAATTGGGCCCAGACAACGATAACATTTGATAAATCGTTGTGGTGTTGTTTTTAGAATCCCCAATGGTGATTCTTCGCCGTACGATGATGCGTGACATTTTTCTGCATGAATCGAAGAATCGGTTTTGAGCAGCAAGAGTTTTTGGGCTTTTTTTAAAACCCCAACATTTAAAAAAAAAAAATTCATACTTAAGCCCAGATTTTGCCCGCCCAACCCAAAACCCCACATATATACCCCCCCATACATAAAGCTATTCTAGATACAACAAACACAAAACCCCCCTGGGGAACAAGCCGCTCATCACAAAAAACAAAAAAATACAAAAAAAAAAAAAACATAAAAAAGAGGGTAGTTTTCCCCAAAATTTTTTAATTAAACCTTAAAAAAAACAGAGGTATGAAAACAGAAAATACAAAACCTGAAAAATCAATGAGGAACAAAAGACCAGACTTCCTACTGTTTTTCAAGAAACGAACATAGATTTACAAATACATACAAA
>NW_027623386.1:0-2500 GCF_034508935.2 Berghia stephanieae
GAAGTGTAAAGGGGTTCAATTTCCCAAAAGAAAATACCAGGGAAGCTCAGCCTGATGATACTGGACTCGAACCAAAGGCTGAAGGGAAGGGTAAGGTGACGCCTCCCTCCCATCAAAGGGTAAGGTTTTTCACTCCCCACTAAGAAACTTCTCACATCATGATGACTCAAGGGCACAAGGGACTACTAGAGACACCTGGAGCAGACACCATGCACAGGGACCTGATGACACCCCAAGCAATCACAGGTTTGATGACAGCTGAAAAAAGTGCCCTGAACCCAAGACCTGATGATACCAGGGTTGGAACCCCTCAGAATCACAGGCTTGATGATACCTGGTGTAAGCCCCCTGAACCCAGAGACCTGATGATACCAGGATGGTACCCCTCGGAATCACAGGCGAGGAAGGGAGAGAGCTACCCAGAGGCCCATCTGATCATGGCTTAAGAACCCGACCCAACATGATGGAATCAGAATAAGCCAAGATGTGAGAAAGAACCCATGAGGTACCATGATGACCATGTGGGCCAGGAAACCAGGTAGTGGTACCCCTAATGAACTGATAACATGAACACCTGAGAATTCACCTCAGTCAGCGAGGAGGGAATTATGGCTATACATCAGAAGGTATTTTACTACCTCGATCAGGTGATCGAAGCATAAGCTTCAAAATGATGATGGATACCACCTTGTGGCAGGACCTGTATTATAGACATTAACATGAATTGGTAACGGACATGTTCCGACTATGCTTTTAAAAAAAAAAAAAAAAAAAAAAAAAAAAAAAAAAAAAAAAAAAAAAAAATTTCTGACATTATCCCTGGTCATCATCATCTTGTCAATCAATAATAAAGAGCTCCCCTATCCTGTTAGCAATAATGTAAATACTAAATAAGCTCAATTTTCAGCTGCATTGTTTTAAAGAAAAAATGAGACATATCCACCCATTTACAAGTGCAGAAGCAACCACACTGATATTGTCTTACAATTTGATTGCTTATATTCCCAATGAAATTTAAAATATTACATCCCTCCTAACATGTTATCTTTTATTAATTGTGGTCCAACTTTCATAAGTACTATGTTCTGATATGATATTTTCAGTAATGTTTGTGGATTTTTATTTCAAGTTTTCAAGCCCCCGGGAAGGGAGATTTATTGTTTGTTATTTCCCCTGTTTTATGGCTCAATTGGAGCAACGCCTCATAAGGTAAAAGTCTTTTTTTTTTTTTCGTTATAGGATGTCAAACTGGAGAATGAGGTTTGTTTTAGAAGGGGAGGAATGTAGGAACAGTATGCCTTTTTATGTTGTGTGTTTATGTGTTGGTGTGTAGTATCTCGATCGAGGTTGTTGTGAGTTGTTGTCATGATGTTCCGTTTGTGATTGTGACGTCATATCTTGTTGGCCACCGTATATAAGCGACAGTCACCGCTTACTCTCTCTCTTTGACCATTTGAATCTACAGCAAACGTTCCTAACGGATAATCAAATCTAGGTATGTGTACTTAGTAAATCGGGAACTGCCCACTTCGGTGGAGATTCATGTCTCGGGCATATTATTTATTATTTTATTTTCTCATCGTGAATGAGATGTAAAAATCTATTCACGACATAGGCAAGAAATTGATAGATTTGTGTCTTGGTGTGATGCCCACCACCTAGAGCTTAACATAAGCAACGCAAAGGAGCTAGTGATTGACTTTAGGAGAGTGAAGGAACCGATAGAACCGTTAAAATTAAAGGACCAATTCGTCCAGCGAGTTCCTCACTACAAATACCTTGGTGTAACGATTGATGATAGGCTCAAGGGATGAACACTTGAAAATAATTAGGCATAAGATGTGCAGACGTACATATTTTTTATCAAAACTCTCTCAGTTTTAGAATAGATAAAACCCTCTGCACATTATTTTATAGAGCAGTAATCGAAAGTGTTTGTCATTTTGTATAACAGCTTGGGGAGGCAATTGCTTAGCAGTGGAAAGGAACAAATAAATTCAAATATTAAAAAAATCCATTAAACGCTATATAAATGATGTTGACGATGTCGATCTTTTATTACGAGAAATTTTGTATAAATAAAATAACTAAAATATTAAATGACCAGTATCATCCACTAAGACCATCAATTATTATGTCAGAAAGAAGTGTGTCGTCCTTTCTCTATTTCAACGAAACAGAGAGACCACAGAAAATATTTTCTGCCGTCTAGTATTAGGCTTATAACAACAAGCAATAATCATTTATATAATTATTTCTCATTTTTACTTTTTTTAAAATATAAATATCAATTTATTAAATTATTTGTTTTGCAATCTTTTCAATTTTCAATTTATAGTGACAGTTTTAACTATTTTACAGTGTTGAAATTATTCATATTATAAAGCGCAGCTTTGGTTTATAGAGCTGCTCCTTTTTTATTATGTACATCCTATTTCCATTGTATTTTATCTTATTGTGTAAATTATAACACGTCTGTACAAAGAATTTCCTTTTTGGG
>NW_027623387.1:0-10127 GCF_034508935.2 Berghia stephanieae
TTAAAGTGCGGATCAGATAAATTAATAACAGATATACAATGAGTGTCTTTAATACGGTTTTTATTTCATGAGTTATATTAAAACCTGTATTGATTGTGAGTTTTAACGAGCATCAAAACCAGATTTTAATATAACGGGTGAAATAAAAAAGCGTTTATAAATGACACGACTTAATTTTATATCTACTTTATCCCATATCACAAGCTTTTAAAGCTGAAATTTTAGGTGAAAAATGAAGATAGACATTTTAATGTCATCACCATTGTTGTGAACAAGTGTGGATGATAGTGCCAGACAAAGCAAGAAAGAAAAAGAAAAGAAGAAAAAATCAGTCGACCTCGACTGGGGACCGAATCTCAGACCTTCTGATTATCGGTCAGACGTGCTACCATTACACCACAGAGGCTCCCGATAGTTGGGACAATTTTTATACATAATATATTCTTCACAAGCGCATGCGTTTTATGCTGTGAACCCTCGCTAACATCATACAACACTCTCCATTTAATTTCACCATTATTGACATTCATAGCTGCTGTGCAAAAAAAGAAAACTTCGGCAAAGAAATATAATCCAACTTCCATCACAGACCACTGAACCAAAGGAACCCGTTACAGTTAAACGCAAATTATAAAAAGGCCTTACTGATCAAAGCGATCAAGAGTTCTTGCTCCTGTATTGTCGGCCTTGCTATTTTGAATTGGGATCTCCGAAAACGGCCATCCCTATCATTATTTTGAGTTGAGATCGAGGTAAACCTTGGTTTACTTACGTTTTGTGATTTTCATAGGGACTAGAAATTCTATAAACAAAGGGTGATAGGGTCACATTCATTGTCTTCAAATATTTTAAAATATAGATACAATAATGAATAATGTCAACTTACAACACGTAAAATCAAGAACGAGACATGAATAGTTACAATATTTTTCGGAAAGAGACAACGCTTTTAACGGCCAGGTTCTCACTTTACACCCGAGTGCGATGAGAGAATGTGAGTAAAGAGTTTTTATTCCAAGGACTCAACTATGCGCCGAGCGAGGCTCGAACCCATGACCTTCCGGTCCGAAAGCGAGTGTATACCACAAGACCGCATAGCCGCACTTGTTAGGCGATATTCCAATTTTTCCGACAGGGACACAACTCTGTTAACGACTAGGAACCGATTTTACACCTAATCACGGTGAGAGAATGTAAGCCTTTTTTTACCAACTACGCGCCGTCCAGATTTATGTTCAATCATACTTTGTAATTTTAAACATCTGACAAGGTCTGTGTAAAACAGTGTCAGGCAAAGAAGAAAGAAATATGTATTTAAGAATCTTCCCTAGACTGGGGCGTATCTGAGTCGAGGCTGGCTCATTTTTTAATTTTTTTATTTGGGGGGGGGGGGGGGTTGAAGGGGGGGGGGTGGTAGTCTTTTTCTTCTATTTCCTTTCTGGTTTTTCTTGCACTGTTTTATACATACTTTTCATATTTGTATCTGACACAAGTACGTGCACTCTAATTTGTTCTTTTGTAATCTTAGCTTCTTTTTCAAATATTGCAAATCAATTTCACACAAAATGACACTATTTTGAGGAAATAGAGTCAAAGGTTTATAACTCAATGACAGTGACCGTTTGTTCATGACAGCAATTCCAAGAGATTTAGTCAACGACGTTTTGGGAATTAGAAAACGCACATTCTTTTCATATCTTCCAGTAACTTTTGTCGGGCTTTTTAAATGGTAAACTTACATAATTTCTGACACTCTTTCAACAACAATTTTCCATCAGAGGTGAGCATTGATTCGTTCATTGAGCAGCAACGAATAAATAAGAAATTGATTTCTATTTGGTAAAACTGCGACTGAATCCTTTGGTATGTTTACAATTGCATATGGCGATGGCCGCAGGTCCCGGACTTAGTGTTATGAATAATAAGCTAAGCTCAAAGAAGATGACATGTCTAGCAATTGCAAACCCAGAGCGGGTCGATTCAATGCTATTGTGACCAACTAAACTAAACAAAGAGTTTTAACAGTATTCGCCCAATCATTGACAACATGTATTGAATTTGGAATTTCACATGGGCACTGTCATAACATTCTGACAAACTGCTTGTGGTGCGGAAAATTGCGGCGATATGGGTGCCACATAACTTAACAGAAGATCAAAAGAGAAAATGAGAAGACAATTGCGAAGGCTTAATTCATGAATGGAAAAAGATGCATTATTTGTGGAAAAGATCATTAATGTTGTCGAGGAACGGCCTACAGTTACTATCCAGAGACCGGGCAACAATCGTCTGAATGGTCGGGTCCTCGTCCCAAACGTCCAAAATAAGAGAAAAGTGGAATGTAGCGAATGCTGATAGTTTTGTTTGATTGCCCAGGAATTGTTCGTAGGGCTTTTATACAACAGACCAGAGCGCTGACCAGTATTTTTACAATGAAATTTTGAAAGGCTTGCGTGAAAATGTGAGAAGAAAGGGACGAGAAATGTGGATTCTGTAAAGTGGTTCCTTTTTCTCGACAATGCCAGGCCACATATACCATTGAGTGCAACATTCTTTAGTTAGATATGTTGATTGTCCTCTAACCCACCCCTTATTAACCAATTTATCCCACTTTTTCTTCTTCGCAAAACTTAAAATGGCAGGAGGATGCTTTTTCAATCTGAGCTGAAAGAAAATTCGCAGAATGCATTGAAGATCATCCCAAAAGAGGATATATTTTTGCTGCCAAAAGCTCAGACACCTTTGAAGCTCGTGTGTAAATGCAGAAGGGACTACTTTGAAAGTCGGGACGAAGAATAGCATAATATTGAGGTAAGCTACTTACGTTTTATTGATCTAGTCCGGAAATGTATTGTCTGTGGTAATATATTAAATAGTATGACATAACTTTATAATTCTTCTTGATCCTTGCAACCCTGATAAAAATGTAGTCCTTCAGTTGCCAGGACCATGGAGCTAGAGTTTATTACGGTTTCTATAGCGTGAAGCGGGCTATAGCAATTCCTCACTACCATTTGAATTAGACGCCATTCTATTGCAAAATACTTTCTATTAGAACTGACAGTTCTCTCCAGATCTGTAACAGCAGTAATAAAAACTTCCTAACTCTGGCTTTTAGGTCTGGTGGTAAACCACTGGGTTTGCTATCTGTAGGGTTTTTAAAAGGTTGAGATGATCAAGGTCATATTACATACACAATGTCAATATACAGGACATTTTAACATTTAGATGAACATATTGATAATTTTAGATTATCACAGCCTTGGGCTCTGGTGGTAGAAAACAGGGCTCGCGACCTGTGGGGTCTTAGTGGGAGAGAAATGCTCGTGGTTAAGTTAGACGAATATTTGTTATATTACATAAAGTCATTTGAATATTTTCTCTGCATACATGGCTAATTTTTCATGTGAATACATTTGATTGTGATTTGCTTTCACGTCTATCTTAGGAACATTACATACTATTCTCACAATATTGGAAAATTATCGACCCAATCCCGGAGTAAACTATTCAATAAAACGTGATCATCATCATATCTTGTCGCGCCAGTGAGTCAGCCAGTCCCGGGCAGTCTGGTTGCATTCCCTCAGGTCAGCATTGGTGCAGTGAGGTCCCAGCGAGCATTCGGACAGGATGTGGTCCATGGTCTGCCTGGGGTGACCACATGGGCATTCAGTGCCCGGTGAGATTTTCCATTTAAAGAGGTTGGTGGCGGTGTTTCCCACCTTTGCTCTAGCTCTGTTCAACGCCACCCAGTCTTTTCTCTTGAGGTCTGTGCCTGCTGGGAGCTTTTCTGTTGGGGCTGGGGCATCGTTTGCTGTCTTGTCCCATTCTACCCATTTGTCTAGGCGGAAGAATGCTGAGTGGTCTGGGTGAAGGCTCTCTACGGTGATTTTAACGTTAAAATGACCAGAAATGTAAAATTGTAGCATTTGTTAGTCTTTATTCTTCCTCCTGAATAAAAATAAGAAAGGGCCAAATCCTTTTTTTTTTATTATTATAATATATCCAGTTTTTAGCATCTAAACCACCTTGACGTAAGGCCATTAATTTAGAGTCGATGGGACGGATACGTGGTGGACAGATGGTATTATGTAAATAAAGGTTGAATACACTACTATACTATGTAAAACACACTTTTAAATTTTGACCAGAAAACTCGTCCTTCGAATATTGATCGATTTAAATGACTCTCGTTTCGCAAAATCTCTTAAACCTGAGAATCGATCGATATTTGAAAGGCGCGTTTTCTGAGACCAAAATTGTAAATAAGTAAATAGTTAAGAAATAAAAAAAAGTCCCTTTATTTATCCCAGAGGAAAATTTGTCTTTAGGATATAATCCAAGAGAAGACTAGAATAACCCAGACGTCAGCCGCAGTGCAACGCCGCGAAGAGAGCTAGGGTGTGGTGACATGCTCAAGCCAGGCAACGAGGTGGGTAGTCGAACTCAATACCTTTTGAACAAGAAGCAAAAATCATACTGCTGAGCCGCGCTGCCCCATAAAACTTGTTTTTACGGAATTAAATAACAATACGAAATATAATGGAAGCATCAGTTTATTAAACGAAGACAGATAAATATGGACGTTTCGGGTTTCCCATTTATCAAGAAAACACGATGAATGGGTCACTCAGGGCGGATGGGAGATTTCAGAATCGCGAAGTTAAGGTGAAAAAACAAAACAATGACCATTATCCAATGTTTTTACAGAGTACGGCCGCACAGGTGTTACCGTTTCGAATAACGATAAACGATGAACTCTCGACACGAGTAATTTGATTAAACTTGAAGATTGATATGAAATGCGCATGGTATCAATGGCAAATTACCATAAATAAAATGATTAACAAAATAATAATCTCTATTGTCCCAGGTGGCAAATAGTGTTCTCTCTCTCTCTCTCTCTCTTCTCTCTCTCTCTCTCTCTCTCTCTCTCTCTCTCTCTCTCTCTCCCTATCTCTCTCTCTCTTCTAATTCAACCACCTATTGTTTATTCAGTTATTTTATCTCTACTTGACGTTTTGTTCATTTAGCATACATTAGCATAAACCATCATTTTGTAGCATCCTTTGTCAACAGTTTCCATAGGTCTTAAAGTACATGTGATTCATCACCTCAAAACGGTATTATGGTCGGGTAAACCAGATGCCAAAATGGAAATTCAAAATTAAAATATTTTAAAAAATTGAAATGTTTGTTTTTGTCTGTTCAAAAATTTATATTCATTTCCCTCAATAAAACAATATTTTTACCCAACTGCCATTTTTTTGCGGCTATGTGGTCTAGTGGTATGACACACGCTTTCGGACCGGAAGGTCCTGGGTTCGAGCCTCACTCGGTGCATAATTGAGCCCTTGAAAAAGGCTCTTTATTCACTTTATCTCACCGTACTCAGGTGTAAAATGAGTACCTGACCCTTATCAGCGTTGTCTCTGTCCGAAAAAAAAATTGTAATATCGCCTAACAGGCGTCATGTCCAGTCCTACATGTTAAGTGTTGGTGTTGGCCAGGGACCCCTTGTAAAGCGCTTTGAGGACGTTTAGTGGATAAGTGATGGGCCACAAATGTTAAATTGGATCTATGGACATGATGGTTATAATGAACTGTTAAATATAATTTAATAACGCTGGCGAATATATTTATGCACCCGAGCTTAATAATTGTAGCTGCACCTTCAACATTGATAAAAAACTGGTAATTGAAACATTAAGTGCTGCGTGCATTATGATATTTTAATCAATTATTTTGATATCGATGATGACAATGATAATTTTATCCATTATAGATCGATATTCAAAATCGAGTCAAAAATTTGAAATTAATAGTTTTTCTGATTCACTTCATGAATTAAAAATATATTCTGATCGATGGCGTCTTTTTAAATTCATTTTTCTAGTTACACATTAAACTTAAGCATAGATAAAAAAAAAGAGATCCTTCATGTTTTAAGATACGGTATAGTTGATTATTTAAAGATGGCGGTCGTGAATATGGCATATTATTATGTTTTCAATCCTCCTGAAATTATTCAAGATATCCGTACAAATGACATGGAGAATGTCTATCAATTTTTTTTTTAAAAGCCTTTTTATTGCGAGTCGCACTTGCCCCCTTCCCCCCCCCCCCCCCCCCCCCACTACATCCCCCTCCCCCTCCCCTTTAAAAGAATAACGGTAAGTGTTGAATTGTAAGCTTCAATGTATTAGACGAAGACAGAGACTGTGGACGTTTCGGGTTCTCTCTTCATCTCTCCTTTAAAGCAGAATAAAAATCTGAAAATCAAACACCAATGGTCTTTCAAAAGATTTTTAAAAATTTGGCATGATCAACAAATATATTTCAATTGGCATCATCTGGCACGTACATAACTTTCATGTCTTGATTATTGTAATTTATATCGCTCATTTCTGAAGTGCTGCAATGTTGAATGCGTTCCATCGATTTCCATCAGTCAACTGTTGAGGAGTACAAATTATAATTTGAGCCAGATTGAGGTCAGCCTATAATTGAACGAGAGGCAGACAAAAGAATTTCTTACAATTGAATGTTCAATATTAATGAAATCTCTGACTCATGGGGTCACGATATAATTAACAAATATATTACATTTAGATAATAATAATAATAATATTGTTATAGACTGCTATAGGTCAACGAACTTTCTTTCTTATATTATATAGTGTAACACATTGTGAGACAAAATGGAATGGCTTCGGATGGAGACGTACAAACAAAGGACGTTTCGGGTACAAATCCTTCGTTGTGCTGTATCGTTCCCATCCTAATCCTTTCCATTGTCACATTTTCGTTGGTATTTTTACGATCCCAAGTTTCAAGCAGTCCCCACCGCTCTTTACCTATTATGTCGGAGTGACATTGATTTTGAAAATTTAATTTGTAGTCAAAAGATATGACACTTGAATTAAGTTTGTTTTATCCAATAGATCGCATATTATTATAGTTTTGTATGGGGCGAATCCAAAGTGCACACAATTGCAGGTCTGGTAACTGAACGCAATTAAGGGCTTGATTTAGCATTGTTATAATAGACAATTCTTTGCGTCGGGTTGAGAGTATTTCCATTGTAACAATGAGCCAATAATAATATGGATTATCAGACCTGCAACTAAGTACCCGTCGGGCAAATCGTAAAATGTAATTCATTTCTGATTATTTAAGCTTTAAATTCACTTTATTTTATCAGTTCAGTCCGAAAAAACACCAGATTGACGCGTCGATGCAACGAACACAACGAAGCATTATTCCACCCCTTTCATTGGAAAACCCTATAATTCCTTAGTAAATACGTAATCGTTGAATAATGCTTTGAACGCGTTGAATAAAAATTTTATTCAACTAGATATTGCAGAATGTTTCTCACATTTTATTGGTGTTAAATTAGGTGTAAAACAGTACTAGTTATTGTGGTAGTAGTAGTAGTAGTAGTAGTAGTAGTAGTAGTAGTAGTAGTAGTAGTAGTAGTAGTAGTAGTAGTAGTAGTAGTAGTTGAAGTAGTAGTGGTGGTAGTAGTTGTAATAGTAGTAGTAGTAGTTAGTAGTAGTAGTAGTAGTAGTAGTAGTAGTAGTAGTAAGTAGTAGTAGTAGTAGTAGTAGTAGTAGTAGTTGTAGTAGTAGTAGTAGTAGTTAGTAGTAGTAGTAGTAGTAGTAGTAGTAGTAGTATAGTAGTAGTAGTAATAATAAATAGTAGTAGTAGTAGTAGTAGTAGTATAGTAGTAGTAATAATAAATAGTAGTAGTAGTAGTAGTAATACACTGAACAAAATAGGAAACAAATCAATATTAATAATTGCTGGAGATTTTAATGCCAAAGTAGGAAAACGTCTCGACAGTGACACACTATGTTTAGGATCATACTCAAAAGGAAAACGTAACGATAACGGAGAAAAATTAGTCCAGTTCTGTGAACAGAGAAAACTTTTCATAACAAACAGTGCTTTCAACCACCCATCAAGACACCAGACAACATGGGTAGGACAAAGGAAAGACCAAACCCAAGACAAAATGATAACAATACACAACCAAATAGACTATATCATATGTCGACACCGCCATAAACACTACTCAACCAACTCGCGATCATACGGTGGTACACTGCTAACATCCGATCACAAACTTGTAAAAACGAATTTCAACATAAATGTGTACAGACAACGAAGACAGAAAGGTAAAACCGCAGTCAAAATAAACACGGCAAAAATAGTAAATGAGCGAGAATGTCGCATTCATTACCAATATGAACTTAACTCAAGTCTATTTAAAATAAAGCAAAACAGCAATCCAAACAATGAATGGAAAGAGACGCAAGCGGCAATGAAATATGCGGGGGAAGAAAGTGCAGGCTCTATTAATACAACTAAGAACAAACCAAATCGAACGCCTAACATCGCTATTAACGATCTATCGCGGCAACAAAAAGAACTTAGGATCAGGATACAAAACACGAAAGACTCGGAAGAAATAATAAACCTGAAAACGGAACGAAACAAAATACTGCATTCAATTCGATCACTTACAATAAAACACAGAAACGAGGAATTAGACAAAAAAGTGGAAGACATAGAAAAGTCCAAAAATAACGCATCGTCTATGTTCAAAGCGACGAAATCTCTGAACCGAAAACCATTCGAGAACCCAAAACTACAGGATAAATTTGGCAAACAGACAACAAATCCCAACGATATCCTTGACATTGTAACTGACCACTTCCAGCAGAAATTTCACAAACAAGTCTCACAAATATCGCCCTTCTCAGGAAACCCTAGAGACCTAAACAACCGCATCACAACAACTGAAGTTAGAAATAGCATAAAGTGCCTAAACAATAACAGATCCCCAGGCGAAGATGAAATTCCCGCTGAATTGCTAAAAATGCGGTACACTCTCCCTGGATCTGAGCATTGCAAACATAATGAACAAAACATTCTCAACACACAAAGACTGGGAAAATTAACAGCGGTGTCCTAATTACAATACAAAAACCAGGAAAAACGAAAGGACCCGTAAACAACCTGCGCCCAATAACATTACTGAATACCATAAGAAAAACACTGTCAACTATTGTCCTCAACAGAATTAGACCGAAAATAGAAAAATACCTATCACATAGCCAAAGCGGGTTTCGCCAAGACCGAAGCACATCGGACGTTGTATGGACACATAAATGGTTGGCAGCAAAGGCACTCAAAGAAAACATATCCATAACAATAACCGGAATCGATATGTCCGCAGCCTTTGATACGATCGACAGAGGAAAACTTTTGGAGATATTAACAGAATAGTAGACGAAGACGAGCTCCGAATAATCCGATTTCTCCTCAGCAACACAAAGATACAACCAAGGATTTACGGGGCCACAAAACAGACGCAGTTCGAAAGTAACATCGGGACACCCCAAGGAGATAGTCTGAGCCCGATTCTGTTCACAATATACTTAGAACACGCTCGAAAGAAGTTCGAAAAGTCATTCCAAAACCAACGACTCATATTGAGAATGCAATCCCTAGAGAAATCGCCTATGCAGATGATTTTCGATTTTATTGGATCAACACCAGCAAATATAGACCCTCATAAAAAAATACCCTCATGAAATATAACCTCCAAGTCAAAGTCAATAAAACCAAATTTTTCAACAATATCGAGGAACAAAGAGGAATGGAAAAGAACAAAGAAAGTCGGCTCACTAATTGGAGACACCGAGGATGTACAAAGAAGAAAACAGCTATCAAACGCCGCACTCAGTAAACTCACCAATGTATGGATTAGAGGTGACAAAATAAAGAGAAAAACCAAACTGAAACTGTACCATGCTCTTGTAAAACCGGTACTTCTGTATAACTGCGGCACTTGGGCGTTGACAAAATCCGAAGAAGAACATCTGGATGCCTTCCATCGCACACAGCTAAGAAGGGTACTGGACATCAAATACCCCAAAAAGATCTCAAATGAATCACTCTATAAGATCACAAAAGAAAGACCAATCTCCCTTGACATTTTACAACAACGATGGCAACTTTTCGGTCACATACTACGCAGGGACAAAAACATACCAGCAAACCAAGCCATGTCGGGATACTTCCAAAAACACGGGAACCTTTTCAGAGGAAGA
>NW_027623388.1:0-10124 GCF_034508935.2 Berghia stephanieae
CGCGTTTACATCAGACTTTTTTGAAACCAATTTTTATTGGGATTTGGGAAAATTTTTATTTTTGAGGGATGGCTGGTCTAGATAGTATTTCAGATGACCCTCACTCAAGGGGGCCCTTTTTTATTGTTTTTTTGGGCCTCCCCCGTTTTTTTGAGTTGTTTCCACCCAAACTGTAAATTTAAACCCGACTTTAAAAGTTCATGGTTTTCACAGAAATTTGTTTTTGTTGGTCCGTTTTACTTCCGGATGGCAATGTTTGGGGAAAATCCTTTTGGGAAAAAACGGGATTTAACTTTTCTAAAAAAGCAAAGTGGCTTAGGCAAAAACCGGGGAGGTGATGGAAAAGGGAGTTGTGGTTTTTTTAAGGGGTTTTAAGCTTTTTGGTGAAAATGTTTTTCCCTTTTAACTTTTGATCGCTTTTTTTATATTAAAACTTTCCCTTAAAAAGCAATTTTTAAAAAAGGGAAAAAAAAGAAGCTTTAAAAAGAGTTATAAAGACTAACGAAATGATGAGGGGTTTTTTTTTGGGGTTTTCCCCCTTTTTCAACAAAATATGATGAATTTTTTTGTTGAAAACAAAAAAAAGGGGGGAAAAAAAACCCAAATGGTTTTCAAATTTTAAAATTTAAAACTTTTTTTTGTGGGGGAAGGTTTTAAAGGTTTTTTTTAAAACCCCCCCCCCCCCCCCCCCCCCCCCCCCCCCCCCCCCCCCCTCCCTCTCTGTTTCCCCGAGAATATAAAAAAAAAAAAAACTTGGAAATTTTTTATAGCGTAAATATCCACTAAATGGGGTCAAAACCCTTTACAAATTTTGGGCCCTGACCCAAAAACCCAAAAAATATGATTGGGGGGAACAAGACATGATGCCTTTTTAGGCGGATTTCATTTTTTTCCCTCCAAGACAAGCCTGTTAACAGTCGGTACTCATTTTAGTCGTTTTGAGAATTGGTTGGAAAATAAAGAAAGGGGATTTTTCCAAAAACTCACCCATGCACAGAGCGAGGGGTCAAAATAGAACCTTCCCGATGGGAAACGGGAGTGTCAGAAACTTGAGCTTTTTAATAGCGCAATTCCACTAAAAGTGGGTCAAAGCGCTTTTACAGGGGGGGGGGCCCCTGGCCAAAGCAAAATTTTAAAATTTTATGAAGGGGCATGACCCCCTGTTAGGCTGTTAGCGGCCCAAAAGTACTCACTTTTACCACCTGGAGGTTTCGGGGGGGAGAAGGGGGAAAGTTTTTTTAAGGGGGAAAGAAAACCTTTTTCCCAAAGGAAAATCAACTATGGGGGGGGCGGGGGGCGAGAAACCCAAAGGAAACCAATCAAAAAAAACCAAAAAAGAAACCCCAAGGGCCCAAAATGCTGTGGTTTTTAAAACGAAACCCCTCAAAAGGGGGTTTACGCCTGGTTCACCAAGGAATTTCAAACAAATTGGGTCTTGCAGGGCATCTGTAGGTGCCTGCTCATGGGGTTTACCCCCTTCCCCATCCCCTTTTTTTCACTTGCCCAAGTCTTCACAACAACCTGGACTTCGAAAAAAACCCCTTTTAAAAAAAAAAAAAAAAAAAAAACATTGAGCATTTACATTGCGCAAATCCCCCCTAAAGTTTCTCAAAAATCCTTTTTAAAATGGGCCCCTAGAAAACAACAACCCTTTAAAATGAAAGAGGACAAGACGCCTTTTTTTTTAGACGACAATGCAAAATTTTTTTTCAAAAAAGTGGTGGAGCAGGGGATTTATTTTTGGGGAACAAAAAGTTTGAAGTGAGTAGAAAAAAAGTGCCAGAAGACAATAGGGGAATAAAAATTTTTTTTTGCGGCGGTGGTGGGGTTTTTTTAAACCCGCGACCTTATTGGGACGACAATCCGCCTGGGAGGTTTAAGCCCCGGGGCCCACCGGTGGCACCCAAAAAACAAAAAAATTCGTTTCAAAACCCAAAATCATTTTTTGATCCCTTTACCCACTTCTTGATTTGCCATTCCCTTCACCCCACGCGAAGAAATTTTTTTAAACCCCAATTTTTCTTTTTAAAAACCCAAATTTTTTTCACAAACATAACTAAAACGATTTAACATTGATTTTTTCCCCGGGGGGGGAATTTTTTTTGGGGAATTTTTAATTCAGGAAAAAATGAGGGGGGGCAGGAAAATTTTTTGGTTTAAAAACCCCAAATAGAGTGAGGGGAAAAAGTGGGCCAAAGGGCAAAGAAATAACTTTTTTTTTTGGGGGGCGGGGGGGGGGGTTTTGAAAAAAGGGACCTTATTGGGACCACAACCCTCCGCCCGGCAGGGGAGAGCGTTTGGTCACCCCGGTTTTTGAGCTTTTTTCCACCCAACACAAAAATATTTTGTTTCAAACCCAAAATTTTTTTTCCCAGTTTCCCCCTTCTTTAAACCCAAATTTTGAGATCAAAAAAAATTTTTTTTTTTCTATTGTCCCCTTTTGGCACTTTTCTACTCACTTATTTTCTTGGTTTTTTTCCAAAATAAGTGCCCCCCGCCCCCCCTCCCCCTTTTTCCCGAAAATTTAAAAATTCCCCCCATACACCCGGGGCCCCTACTTTTAATGTCTCAAACGTTTCTTTGTTTATTTAATTTTTTGTGATTTAAGAATATTGGCCCTTTTTTAAGCTTAATGCCCGGTTTTAAAATTTTCTTTTGCGGGATTTTTGGGGGTGAACGAATCGGCGAAACTCCAAAAAAAAAGGGGGGGTAAAAAAGAGGGGATCTAGAAATGACTTTTTTTTTGGGTTTTTTTTTAAACGAATTTTTTGTTTTTCGTGGAATTTTTTGGCTTTTTCCCCCGGTTTTGAGCCACGCCTCACCTTTCCAGGGGGGAGTTGTCGTTTCCCAATTTAAAGGGCGCAGGGTTTTTAAAACCCCCCCACCGCCGGAAAAAAATTTTTTTTTTCTCTTAAATTTTCTTTCCGGCACTTTTCTAACTCACTTCATATCTTAATGCTTTTTTTGTTTCCTTAAAGACGTAATTTAAAGGCGGGTATTTTTTCCTTGGGGATTTGTTGTTTTTTTTTTAAAAAGTGTGGTAGCAAAGGTTTTTTTTTTTTTTTCCCCAAAAAAAGACAAAGCTTTTTTAAGGGGCCAAAAATTTTTTCTTTTTTTTTTTACAGGGGAAAGTGGGTTTTAAAGCACCCTTTTTTACAGACAAAAAATAGGGGAGCGGGGGGGGGGTATTTTTTTCCCATCCCCAAAACATCTCCATTTTCACTCTTTCGTTAGTTTTTTTTTTAAGAATTTTGACTTTTTCACCGCTTGAGAATGACTCGAACCCAGGCCATTTCCCAACTGAAGGCGAGGTCATTACCAAAAGCCCAAAAAAGCCACAACCAATTTTTCCCCCTTTTTTAAAAGGGAAAAAGAAAAATTTAACTTTTATATTTTTTTCAAAATCCACCCAAAAAACACTCAAAAGGGGTTCACAAAGGGGTTTCCCCCCCCGCCAATTGAATCGCTTAATCGGGGGGACTTTCCCCCTGCCAACATGTACCCATTGTGGAAACGAACCCGAAACAGCAGAGCACCTAGTTGAACGGTGTGGTTGATGATATACCAGCGGGTTCGCGACGGTGCACGAATGCGACCGGACTTTGCTGATTGGGTCGATCGTCATAACATAGTAGTGTGAGAACCATAAGAGCTGCTGCTGCTGCCAACAGCAACACTTAACATGTTGGAGGAGGCATGACGCCTGTTAGGCGATAATACATTTTATTGTTACCTTATGACGTAATTAATGGCCAGTATAGTTTGGTCTTCAGGCGTTTTTGTTGCTGAAAAGTGTGGTAGCAAATGTCTGAACCCAGCATATCCGCCATGTTTGTTCATCATTCTCCAATAGTCTGTGAGAGCTTGGCCTTTGGTGATGACTAGTTTGGAAGATACGAAAATATACAGGCGATGATGATGATGATGATGATGATGATGATGATGATGATAATGATGATGATGGTGATGATGATGATGAATTATGATGAGACGACGACGACGACGACGACGAGAGATGATGATGATGATGATGAGATGATGAAGAGAGCGGATATTTACTTACTATCATTATGGGCTGCTGCAATAGCTTGAGATCGGCAGCGTGACAAAGATCGTACAACAATCTTTCGTTGACATCATCTGGGGTTAGATCCATGAGGTCACTTAGTCTGTGTGAATAGACATAAGAGAGATACAACATGTGCTAATCTTAGCTTAGATTGCATTGATCAATCGTTATATAAAATAGCAATAAAAGACTTATTGCGTGTTCAATTCTATACATTATCAAGGTGAGATATGACATCCATTGTACGAGATAAAACTTTTACTTTGAAATATGAAAACCCTAAAGTTAACTATGAATAACATAGCACACAATTTCTGAATTTTTCTTCACCCTCATTGCCCTTCACAATGCATCAACTATTATTGTAGTAGTTGTTTCGGAAAAAAATCATAATTTTACATCTGGAAGTTATTCAAAACGATGCAAAGCAGCTCGTAATATTGTGCCTGTCTAAAACAAAATCCCAATCACTAGATAGAAAACTTTATTTATTTAATTTATTTGTTTATTAATTTTTAATTCATTCATTGATATATTTTTTTAATATGAAAATTTAATGTTATTACTGTTTTCAGGGATCCTTGTAAAGCGCTTTGAGCACGTTTAGTGATATTGGGCTATATAAAAGCTGGAGTTGTTTCTTAATTCATAAAGTGCAGAAACCAACAATTTTATATATCTGATGATTTTAGCATTAGATTCACTTCACATTTTGTAACTCACGTGGATCACAGTAGATAACTCTGAAGCCGGGACTGAGTCTGAGGATGAACGTGTCCAGTTCCAGCCTGAGCTCGGACACAGTCGGGGTGGAAGCGCAAAGGCCATGGCCACTAATCCCATTGGTGGAGCCGCCTCGGCATTGCCGGGTCCAGCGCCCCCTGTCGAGCTTCCTGGTGGGTTGCTGCTGCCTTGGTGACGCCGAAGATGGATGAGACCGCAGGTGCCCAGAATATGAAGGACCTGGTAGGGGTTTGGAATTTTATTGAATTGAATATATTATGCATTTCAACTAAATTTGATGAATTAAAGCCTGAATATTTATGCTGTTATAAAATGCATAACTAATAGTATATATACAATATATAATAGGTTGGTCGCGATAGCTCAGTTGGTAGAGCACTTGCTTCATAAGCAAAGAGACCAAGATTGACCCTAAGTGAAGTCGATATTTTTTTTTTTCTGATCTCCCATGTCCATCTAGCAGTGATTGGTGGGTCTGTTTGTTCTGGCAGAATTTACTTTGGATAGACAAGTGTCCAATCAAAAGAGTAGCAAGCAATTGATATTTCACAAACATACATGAACTGTGTCCATACTATGGCATTGTAACAAGCCAAAACCTGCACATATATATATATAGAGAGAGAGTGATAAGCTGTACTCAACAATTGTGCATTATTATTATTTTCACTACTACTACTACTACTAGTAGTAGTACTACTACTACTATTACTTCTACAACTACTACACTACTACTACTCCTACTACTACTACACTACTACTACTACTACTACTACTACTACTACTACTACTACTACTACTATACTGTTACTACTACTACTAGTACTACTGCTACTACTACTACAACTACTACACTACTACTACTACTACTACTACTATTACTACTATTACTACTACAACTACTACTACTACCACCACCACTACTACTACTACTACTACACTACTACTACTACTACTACTACACTACTACTACTACTACTACTACTACAACTTACTACTACTACTACTACTACTACTACTACAACTACTACTACTACTACTACTACACTAACAGTAGTAGTAGTAGTAGTATAGTATGTATAGTAGTAGTAGTATAGATAGTAGTATAGTACTGGAGTAGTAGTAACAGTAGTAGTAGTAGTAGTAGTAGTAGTAGTAGTAGTAGTAGTAGTAGTATATAGTAATAGTAGTAGTTAAGTAGTATATAGTAGTAGTAGTAGTAGTAGTAGTAGTAATAGTATATATAGTAGTAGTAGTAGTAGTATAGAGTATAGTAGTAGTAGTATAGTAGTAGTATAATAGTAATAGTAGTAGTAGTAGCAGTAGTAGTAGTAGTAGTAGTAGTATAGTAGTAGTTAGTAGTTAGTAAGTAGTATTAGTAGTAGTAGTAGTAGTAAGTATAGTAGTAGTATAGTAGTAGTAGTAGTAGTAGTATAGTAGTAGTAGCAGTAGTAGTAGTAGTAGTAGTATAGTAAGTAAGTAGTAGTAGTAGTAGTAGTAGTAAGTAGTAGTATAGTAGTAGTAGTAGTAGTATATAGTATAGTAGTAGTATAGTAGTAGTAGTAGTAGTAGTATAGTAGTAGTAATAGTAGTAGTATAGTAGTAGTATAGTAGTATAGTAGTATAGTAGTATAGTATTAGTATTAGTAGTATTAGTAGTAGTATAGTAGTAGTAGTAGTAGTAGTAGTAGTATAGAGTAAGTAGTATTAGTTAGTATAGTAGTAGTAAGATAGTAGTAGTAGTAGTAGTAGTAAGTATAGTAGTAGTAGTAGTAGTAGTAGTATAGTATAGTAGTAGTATAGTAGTAAGTATAGTAGTAAGTAGTAGTAGTAGTAGTATAGTAATAGTATAAGTAGTAGTAGTAGTATAGTAGTAGTAGTATAGTAGTAAGTAGTAGTAAGTAGTATATAGTAGTAAGTATAGTAGTATAGTAGTAGTATTAGTATAGTAGTATAGTAGTAAGTAGTATATGATAGTAGTAAGTAGTATTTAGTAGTAGTAGTAGTAGTATTAGTAGATAGTAGTAGTAAGTATATAGTAGTAGTAGTAGTATTAGTAGTATAGTATATAGTAGTAGTAGTAGTTAGTAGTATTAGTAGTAGTAAGTATTAGTAGTAGTAGTATAAGTATAGTATAAGTAGTAGTAGTAGTAGTAGTAGTAGTAAGTAGTAGTAGTAATATTTATCATTATTATGATTTGCATGTCTGGATTTACAACTTACTCTATATCCTGACGTTTTGACGTGAGCGCCTCGTTTGGTCAGAGTAGACTTCATCCGGACACAGAAGGACTTGTGTGCACTCTTGTCCCATTGGTGAACCATGGAATAACCTAGGTCATAAAGTGGACAAAGAATGAACAAACAACGCTAACAAACAAACAAAACAATACAAAATGCTGACCAAAATCCTCCCAAAACAATTGCTTGTTAACAGCAGATAATATGTTTAGTAAAATGCACACAAAAGTTGCACACAAGATTAAACGTACCGACACACAAAATTATATGTAACTCTAAGGTTTATAGATAGTTCGAAGATGACGTCACTCGGGTCTTTGTTATTGTTTTTTCGCCATCCGCGTTTATGATAATGCTCACTGAACTGTATTAACCCGACTATAAACGTTCATGGATACACACAGGTTTTGTGTTGGCCGTTATACTTCCGGATGGCAATGTTAGAGCTTCTAGCCAAGCGCATACTATATAGAAGGTACAAAATTGACGTCACTCAGGCCTTTGTTATTGTTTTTAGCCAGCCATTACTAGAGTACTTTTCACTAAATTGTATTAATCCGACTATAAAGGTTTAAGCTTACACGTGTGTTGGTACGTTTTACCCGACTGGCGGATATTGTGAGTTTTCAAACTAAACGCATAGCGCGAATAGTCCGATTAATATATTGCTTTAATGAGATCTGGCAGTCTAAATAGCAACAACAATGACTGAATGACGTCACTCTTCTATACGCTTTTAACGTCTAATAGTGTGACAGGTTGATTGTACTGATTATACTGAAATCTGAGAACTGATCATCTACAAACAGGTAAAAAAATATAATATATAAATAACTGAATTCCTCCATAAATACATTGGAGTGACGTCAAACAGATACTATAAATAGCTAGATATAGATATTGATTTTCGGACGAAACAAGCAAGCACACAGTTAAACGTTTACCTCTTTCTGAAGGAGTCTGTGACCTTTGACCTGGTGATGCAGCTTCCTCTGAACCTGAACTTGGAGGCGTGTGTGCTGGACCCGGAGCTGTATGTGCGACAAATAAAAAAAAAGGATGTTATAAATTGCTTTTACCTCAAGGACACTTTCTTAAAAACTCTGAGAGAAAAGACAGATGCAGTGAGCATAGCTACAAAAACTACTAAAAGAAACCAAGATAGAAATTGGTTTGGACATGTCGCGAGATTGGAAACTGATTTACCTAGAACTGCATTCCGCAAAGTTAAGTTCTTTGATTGTGGGAATTAGCTGGAACCACGTAGAATGCAATGATGCATCCACTACCCCAAACGACCCGACTCCAACACTACACCACACCCAGTTTGCATACATATACACACCTACAATCTTTAATGACTTGTTATGTAATGCTGATGTTAACAATATCAATGTATTATGCCTTTTTGATCTTTCAGCTGCCTTTGACACCATTGACCATGGCATTTAGTTAAGAAGACTAGGAAATACGTTTCGGCATAAAAGGAATTGCCCTTAAAAGGCTTACATCATATTTACATGTCAATGGCAGACTGTCGTGGTGAATGGTGTTCAGTCAGAAGTAAACTTTGGAGTGCCACAGGCTCTGTTCTTGGCCCTGTCCTTTTTACTGTTTATATGCAGCCCCTTTCTAGTGTGATATCCAGATTCAATCTGAGTTATCATTTTTATCAGATGATACGCAAATATATGATTCAGCACCCCTTAGTAATTTACGGTTCTTAATACAACGAATTAAAGCTGTTTTAATGAGATTAAAATCTGGATGTACCATAATAAGTTAAAATTAAATGATAGTAAAACTGAGTTTTTAATGTGCGGAAGGCCGAGTATCATTAAACAGGCAAATAAATAACCTATTACTCTCGGAAATAGCACAATAGAATTTTCAAATAAAGCAAAAAAACCTTGGCGTCATCATTGAATAAAGATCTCCTCCATGACAAGCCATGTGAAAAACACCATACAATCAATATACATAGAAATGAAAAAAATAAGCAAAATTCGTAATTTAATACCGAAGTATATAGCAGAACTTTTAATTAATTCCCCAGTTTTATCTAAATTGGACTAATGTAACTCCCTTTGGGCGAATTTAGCAAAGACAAAATTAGCAAACTTCAGTTGCTCAAAATAACGCAGCCAGACACATTGTACGCAATCACAAAAAATACCCGTCAGCAACTCTCCTTCTCCGTTACACTGGCTTCCTGTGGAAAAAAGGAGTTGCCTATAAGATTTGTACTGTTGTCTACAAATCTTTGAGCACGAACAGTCCCTCCCTATATTAAAGACCTTCTAAACAATATGTCCCCAATAGAAACTTAAGGTCAAGCAATGACCAATCAATCATCGTCAAACCTAAGCCATTGCGTAAAATAGGTGGACAGTCTTTTCAAATTTCGGCCCCCCCATTATTTGGAACTCTCTCCCATCACACGTGAGATGCTCGGATTCGTTGACAACGTTCAAATCTCGATTAAAGTTTTATCTTTTTACGTCATAATGTTGCAATAATTAAATTTCATATTTGTTGTAAATTGAATTCTTATCACGTTTCCATCAAACTTGTCTTACGTAATATGTTTGTTTTATATCACTGTAAACCGCTTAGAGCCTGTGACAACGGGTAAAGCTCTATATAAATGCCACTTATTATTATTATTACAACCTACATCCGGAAACAACATGCGCCAACTGACAAGACACAACAACGTTCCTTCCAGACACCTCAAACTAACCTCCCTGACGACTCCAAGAACGCTGGACGAAACAATTTTAGGAGATTATATAAAAAGAACGAGGTGAGTACAAATTATATATAATATATATATATATATAATATATATAATATATATATATAATATATATTGAATTGTGTTTGATACAAATATGGTACGAAAAGTGCTCGACATGCAGTAATGGAGCGAATTATTATTATTTAAAATATTTACCACAAGTTTGAGACAGTCTACATTAATGTTTCAGGCTTAATTTGCCATCGTCAGGACTGAGTTGTTTTGTTGACTGTTCAGTCAACAAAACAACTCAGTCCTTACATGGGAAAT
>NW_027623389.1:0-10115 GCF_034508935.2 Berghia stephanieae
CACTAGAAACGGGACGTAAAAAGTAATGAACAAAAATGAATAAAATTTTGAACAAAATACCAAGTAGGGGGAACGTTTCGTCCCCAAAATCCCCTCTTCATCCGAAAACAAAAAAATAATAAAAAAGAAAAAAAATTAATAGATCACTTAAAAATCCAACGGGACAGCAGAAAATTATTTCGGCCTTGTATTTTTTGACGTTTTTGTGTGGTCAATCTTTTACAAAGGCACAGCATGCTATACGTTAACGAAGGCTACCCGTGGCAATATTAAAGACATCAATAAAATTTTGTCAGAAACGAAACCGGTAAAGGGGACCACATATATTACATGAAAGTAAATAATTTAAAACATAAATAAATAAATTAAGGAATAAAACAAACAAACATACAGAACAAATAAAACAAAACGAAACAAAACATTCCTGATCTATTGACAATATTATAATATCATTAAAACGAATGTTGGATCGTACGTGGTCGCCTTCGTAAACTCTATAGCCTGACACTTCTCCTAAATTGACGTGACGTCACAATAATCATGGCAACGATTACCAAAAGAAAGTGAAAACTGTGTTGTCGTTGGTAGTGTTACAAGAAAAACGAATGATCGAAATCGGGTGTACTAAAAGTACTATTGTAATAAACAACTCCCAATTAAACCTTTCTTTTGGTGGTCGTTGCCTTATACCGTGACGTAATTTTTTGGGCAGTATCAGGCGATAAGTTCTAAGGTTGGATAGAAGAATTTGACGCAATGGCGAATTCTCTCCACAGGCCCTAATCATGAAGAGAGTATCAGTAAACAAACCCTATGTGTGCACACTTATGCTTAATCCCTTGCGCGCGCGCTACAAACACACACACACACACACACACACATAACACACAACGCACACACATACACAGAGATAGATAGATAATAGATAGATAGATAGATAGATAGATAGATAGATAGATAGATAGATAGATAGATAGATAGAGAGAGAGAGAGAGAGAGAGAGAGAGAGAGAGAGAGAAGAGAGAGAAGAAAAAGAAGAAGAAGAAGAAGAAGAAGAAGAAGAAGAAGAAGAAGAAGAAGAAGAAGAAGAAGAAGAAGAAGAAGAAGAAGAAGAAGAAGAAGAAGAAGAAGAAGAAGAAGAAGAAGGAGGAGGAGGAGGAGGAGGAGGAGGAGATGATAATGACGATGATGATAATGATAATGATAATAGATAGATAGGTAGATATATATGTAGAGAGAGAGACACAGAGAGAGAGAGAGAGAGAGAGAGAGAGAGAGAGAGAGAGAGAGAGAGAGAGAGAGACGGAGCACTATGCACATCATGTATTATGTTCCCCTATAAGTATAAAGCTGCTAGCATTTTTTAACGTCAACAAAATCCACATGGACATAATAGGGGGTTAAAAATAAACCATCAGGAGAGAGAGAGAGAGAGAGAGAGAGAGGGGGGAAAGAGAGAGAGAGGGAGGGGCGTAAGAAAATCATGCGGGGATTCAACACAGACACTTTAAAACACCAATCCAGCATCAGGTAACAAGTTCAATCTTATTAACCAGTTAACTGCTGTACTCTGCAAAAACACGCATTTAAAATTTTGGCCAGAAAATTCGTCCTTCAAATATCGATCGATTTAAAGGATCCTCAACTTGGCAAAAACTCTCAAGAAGAAGAAGAAGAAGAAGAATGTGCAGAAACTGATTCCATGAGCTTGTTCCAGTTTTTAATTCTATTTAATTTATCGACGGCATCTAACCTAATCCTGTGAAAATGAGAAAGGTGACTTTGAGAAGAAAAAAAATTAAACAGTGAGAATTCTGCAATAATAACCGTATGTGTGTTTCAATACATTACTTTTCCTGCCAAGTAACGAATTGTGGTTAGTCTCTGTTGGTTACAAGGGTAAGGGAGGGGTTGGCTATATATAATATATAACATAAGCTAAGAAAAATATTTTTACTGAATATAGCGCTTGACGAAAATTAGGAATTATTACAATAAACAACTCGGGTCTCTGATATTACAATAAGAACAAACTTTAATTTAGATTTAGATTTGTTTCGTCCCCCCCCCCTCCCCTCTCCTCTCTCTCTCATCCTCTCTCTCTCTCTCTCTCTCTCTCTCTCTCCTCTCTCTCACTCTCATCATCTTCTCTCTCTCTCTTCTCTCTCTCTCTCTCTCTCTCTCTCGTCTCTCTCTCTCTCTCTCTCTTTTAATAATAATAATAATAATGCTGAAAACTTATATAGCGCTATAACTCCGAGACACCAGACTCTAAGCGCTTAAATTACAAATTACTTTGCTGAAACATACTCATTCACACACACAAGCACACACACACACACACACATACACACACACACAATACAACACACAACACAAACCAAACCTATCTTGCTTCTCATACCATCTACTAAAATCGAAACAAATATGTTTTAAGCGAACGTTTAAAAATAGACAAAGATTCTTTTTCACGAATGCTCTGCGGTAAGGCGTTCCAAATAGAGGGTCCGAAATGAGAAAAGGATCTCATTCCAGCATTTTTTTTTTTTCCGATTCGAGGACAACTAGTTTTGTGGAATCACTGGCCGAACGTAAGGGCGGGGTTTGAATATCTTCAATTAGTTTCTGAAAGGTAGGAAGGGGCAGTACCTTCAAGACAACGATACACTAAAACACAAGCTTTGAATTTAATTCTTTTCTCAACAGGCAGCCAATGCAGGTCATGAAGTAGAGGTCCGGCAGAGTCGCACCTACGCTTCATAAATACTAGTCTGGCAGCGCTGTTTTGGACAATCTGAAGACGTTTCAGATTGTATTGCGAAACGCCAAACAACAGAGCATTACAATAATCCAATTTCGATAGTACGAGGACACAACCAGGTGCTTGGTCACATCCTCAGATATGAACCGTCTAATGGAAGCAATCTTTTTTAGTTGGAAAAAGAGAGATCTAACCAAATTATTAACCTGGTGCTCCATCGACAGTCCAGAGTCTAAGAATGTGCCAAGTTTTTCACTTTGTCAACAATTTGAATAGAGGCATCCCCCAACTTCAAATCTGTTTCACTTTTCCACTTCCTGTTCCCCACATACAGCACCTCCGTCTTATCATCATTCAGTTTCAGTCTGTTCTCATTCATCCATTTCTTAACACTTTGGATACAATTTTTACTATTGGCTGATACTTCTTGTAAATTTCTCATATTGGAAACGCAGTACAATTGCGTATCATCAGCGTAATTGATGGTAAGACAGACCAAAACTTCTGATGATTTTAGACAGAGGCCAACGTACAAAACAAAAAGAACGGGTCCAAGTACTGAACCCTGGGGAACCCCACAATCAAGAAAGATTTCCTCCGATCTATATTCATCCACCGTAATAATCTGTTTTACGATTAAACAAATATGACCTAAACCATCAAGCGCTGCACCAGACACGCCATAAGTAATTTCAAGACGTTTTGAGAAAAGATTGTGATCAATAGTATCAAAAGCAGACGATAGGTCAAGCAAATTCAGCAAAGAACATGAACCATTGTCTATAACAAGAGGAGATCATTAACAACCCTAACAATGCGGTTTCCGTCGAATGATGTTGCCTATAAGCAGACTGAAATTTTTCTTCAAGACAATTATTTTTAAGATGAGACAGTAATTGGTTTCAAAACAAGCTTTTCTAAGATCTTAGAGAGAAAAGGAAGATTAGAGACAGGGCGATAGTTTTTTAAGTTCTCTTTATCGAGATCAGGTTTTTTCAAAAGGGTTTGACATGAGCAACTTTGTAAATGTCTGGTACAGCACCTGACTGCAACGAATTATTAACAATACATGTAAATGGTGTTAAAAGTTTTACCAACTACTTTCATCAAGCACTGGACACTCACCCATTCAACTTCAACACACATTACTAATAAGAAAGGGTGACCATAATAGTGAAAAGTTTTCACAACAGCCTTTCACGATAAGAGTTGGACGCCCTTGTTATTGATTTTCATGTTCTCAATTTTTGCATATTTTAAACATATATGCATAAAATATGAAATTTTATGCACGTTGGCAAGTTTGTAAGCTATTGTTTTTAATTACATACCTCACATCTGTTATACAAGTCAATAACTTATCACAGTTTTTGGATTTAATTTCAATAGTAAACTTTAAAAATTATAAATAGAAAGTGCCATGCATAACAACAAAACATAAAGAAATGAAGCAAATACTTACGGAAGAGGTAGGCATGAATGAAAACTTTTCCAACAGCGATGCCAATCAATGTTCCTGTTATCCACATGAAAACTTTCAACAGACTCCAGGCATTGGGTGGCCACCTTATAGCCACGAAGCAAAGTCGTTCCCAAGACGGGGATGTTACATCTTTACGACTGTGGCAACAGATCCTCAGCATAAATCAGGAAATTACAAACAAACAACAAAGTAGGCACAGAAAAGGCGGAAGTATGGATGTTGAAAGTGGTAGCGGAAATCATTCTCCATGTACAAAGAATAAACGCTACCAGCGTCTACATCGTCTTTGGTTGCTATGGTCAGACTGTCCCCACGCTCCACGGATGGTTTGTGACGAAAAGGCACTGGTTTTTTCTCGAGAATCTTTTTAACATTGCTGCTACTTTCTTCATCTCCCTTACTTGAAAATTTTTATTTAAATCTAAATTATCATCATCATATTTACTACCACCCTCGACTGACAAATGCATCAACAGCATTTTGAAAAACGGCCTTTTCCCTCTCATTCAACTGTGTATTTTAGTTCAGATTTATCATCTCCCTGAATTTCTGAGCCGTCTTCTTCGTGCTGATCATCCCAGTGGTCAATTTAATTTCTTCCATATTGCTGCTGTTCTCCATAGTGTTATCATTATCCTTTATCCCCAGTACCGATAATCTTCAGAGGTTCATTCCTCTTCCAGGCTGTTTTCATGGCCAATCTTCTTACGACTGAATTTCTTCATATCATGGCATCATTAGCAGGCAGAGGCACCATGTAATGATGATGTGTTTGGGTTCTGTTTTTTCCAAATCAGGCAAATTGCTTGGATGCAGACTGAGACCTTCCAAGTGGCGATCTTTGGTTTGGGATTGTGATGAATCTAATTCTGTAGCACCTTTATTTTTCTTCTACACGATGGATGATTTGACATGGGTGGGAGTTCACACAGTTTGAAAAAGATGGTGAAGGTGAAGGGATGTGGCGTGTGAAGGAAGAGAGGAAATAATAAAAACAAAAAATAAAACAAAATAAAATAAGATGTGATTACAATTCATAATAGTGAAAATATGAGTGAACCTAGAGATTGTCAAACTTCCTTGTCAATTTGTAATTTAATTTCTATTTTAAACCAACTGAATGTAATCATGCAATTATGTTGTAAAAACAGTTCTTATACTCATAATTTTCAAAATAATACCAATCATAATTAATGTATGCCGAACTCATCAAATTGGTAATAAGTCAGAAATCTTACCTAAGTGATTTAAACATAAATGTCTATTGACTAAAGATAACATATAATCAAAGTTAAAGAAGTAAATGGCAAAGAATCATTGGTGCTTATTTAATGGGAGGATCAAACCGCACTGTTTGCACTTCTATTAGAATCAAAGATAAACTCCTTGACTGACTCATAACTTTTGACATGTAGTCTTGGTAATCAATTGAAATTCTTTTCACAAGACCAACACCAAATTCTTGAAGGCTGTGTCATGTCAAGCAATGTAATTCTCAAAATTAATTTTCTTTTCTTTTTTAAATGTCTTTTTTTAAATACTAGTCTTTCATTTATCTTAAATTGGTTGTTAAAATGTGTACAGTGCACTCTCCACGATAACGACCTCTCCGAATAACGACATTCTCTCCGATAACGACATGCACCTCTGGTCCCGAGCCATGTCGTTATCGGAGAGTGCACTGTACTTATTTTCAGGTCGGAGAAAACAAATTGTTATGGCTCAATGTTGTAATGGAAATACTCTCGAACCAACACAAATGTTGATCCTAAAAACAAGTCAAATCAAGTCATGTTCGAATATACCTGTTCACAAGTGCACATAGGTTTGTACATTAGCTGTGGCTATTCGACTCAAGTCTCAATAGTTTCCATGGCAATATAGTTTTTGTTGGTTTTTTAAAAAAAAAAAATTGAATAATTACATAAAATTGATGCAAATCAAATATACAATTTTAGTAACTATCAACAGTTGTCTAAACCCGCTTTATTTGACGAGAAAGACAAAATCATGGATCAATTGAAAGCCCACGCGAGACTATTCAGACTTGAGTCTGAATTGCCACTTCGTTGTATGATTCGTTCTTATATGAGAGTCTGGAGTTGAATAGTGAAAAGCCTGTTTTTGTCTAATGTAGTGTTTGTTGTAATTGTGATTATAATAATTTAGTTAATAAAAAATAACAAAAAACAAGGGAGTGAAATTAAAGCAATCCCATCTCCTCAATGTAGGCTACCAAAGAAACAGCTTCTTTGTCATGATTAAACGTTATAAGATTATTCTCTACCATACTTGTTTGGTTTTCGTGTCTGGCCACTCTTTTTAGTTTCGATTCTAGACTCATTCAGGTAAGTGAACTATTTTTTGGCTTCATTTTTGTTTGCTTGTTGATTGTTTTCTTTTTTTTTTTTTTTTTTTTTTTTTTTTGGGTGGGGAGGGGTGGGGGGATTGGCTGTGTGTGTTTATGGTTTTTTTTGTTTGTTTGTTTGTTTTTTACTTTTTCATTTATGGTTTACTGTATTCGCCTGTTTTCTATTTGTTAACAAAGTCATTGATACAACAATTTACAGACTTGTAATTGACTCCAACTCCAGTATCTAATAATTTAGAGACTCCATTCCAGGCTCTGGTTTGTTATTGTATTTTCTAAAGAGTTTGATTTTATTTTGTTTTTCTGCATCGAACGATCTTAAACCAAACATATGCTATGAAATAGCCTATAGGATGCTTGTCTAAGTATTGATTTATTGGCTTGGTATGAGTATGAGTATGGTAACTAAGCATGAACCATAATCAAGAGACAATTAAATGGATAATGAACCTAAGAACGGATTCCAATTCCAAACAAATAGAAGACAGAATTTACAACGGCGAAAGGCCAAGGTAAATGGAATTTGTTTTCAAAACACAAACTTATATCTCATTTTTTATTTCATTCAGCAAAAGGAATCAGTTATTAATGTTCATTTTCACCATAGCAACTGTAAACAATCTGAATTATAAGATGAAAATTCATTTTGCAATTTTAGCACTTTCGCTTACCTTCCCTTCCGCGTACTGCTTTCCTCCATCTTGTTTATTTGTGTCGTAATTCTTCGTAGATTCAGGGTTGCCAGATTATTTTTCAACAAAATGCCAGGGGAAGACTCAAAAAATGCCAAAACACTCAAAAAAATGCCAAAGTCTGTTGACTCCCACCCCACAAAGAAAACTACTCCACTTTTGATAGACAATTTACTATCATATCCTGTGGCTTGCGTGTTTTCTTTTCTTTTTCTTTTTTTTTTTTGAGTTATACTAAATTTTCCTGCTGGGTAATTTTTTACCTACTGACTACTAAGTGAAGTGCTAAACCACTACACCACGGTTGGATTTTAAGAATGAAAAAGAAATACATTAACATGAAAGGTAAATACGTAAACAGTTAAATAATTATTGACAATTAAGAAAACTTACTGTTTCGTGTTTCTTATGATGTTTTTTGTTGAATCTGGTTCAAGTGCAGAGTCCAAAGAAGTTATAGAGAAAATTCCAAAAAAAAATTAGAAACAATATCCATCACAGTTTTAATAGCAAAGTTTTCCGATGTGAAGAGATTTGTTTTTAACGCGTTTTAGAATAATTAAGAAAAGGTTCATTTGAAGTATACTATACAAGAAAAGAAAATGCCAAATGAAAATGCCAAATGCCAAATGATTTTCTAATGCCAAACGGTTTTCAAAAATGCCAGATTTTTGGAATCTGGCATTTAAAAATGCCAAACTGGCAACCCTGCGGTAGATTTTCGGCTCAGTTCGTTTTCGTTGTCTGATCCTTCTGCCATCTCGTCGCTCCGCCTTCGCATCTTTCAACCTTTCACAACACAAACCCACGCCCCGTTAAAACTGGGTCAGGGATCGAATGGCGATTCACATCAATCGATAACATTTCCGTCCCATCGAGAGGAAAGTGACAGTAGACAGCAGTAAAAAGTCACAACTCGTAGTCAGATCTATTGGAAGAGGGAGGATAATTAAGGGGCGGTTTGGTCTTTTCTAAAAAAAATTTAATAACCTATATTGGGTGGTTTTAATCATCTGTATCATCAAATATAGGTTAAAAAACAACATTTATGTGAAAAATTCTAATTATCTATGTTGATACCCATTTTGCGATCTAATTTGGGGTCTGACATCAAAAAATATAACAATCTTGTGGCAAACGTTCCACAAAAACTAATGAAGGAATGACCTCCATATTCTTCACTCTTGTCAACTTTGTACCATAGTGTGTCACCATAGAGAGATTTTACGGCTTTAGCTTATGCAATTTTTATTAGATCATTACAAAGTTGAGAATCAAAATGTTATGACAAAATTGATGTAAAAAATTCAGATTTGGGATTATAATTTAAAATTTACAAATCTTATTTAAAAAATCTCTCTATGGTGACATAATACATTATCTCTGTCATAACTGTGGTAATTTTCAGACAATTTCATTGAATGGATTCTGAGTAACGTTTGACACAGTTTCCCATACCCTTAGAAAAATGACATATTGAAAAAATAGCTAAATGGCTTCCCGTTTTTCTACACATTCTTATTACCTGTACCATTTTCGACTGTGTTTTTCGTGCCTTTATAGTCTACTTTAAGAATTTGACTTCAATTATATTATTTCTAAGATAATGAAATATCATTTTCCACCAAAATCTCAAAATCAAATTTTTGAAGGATTTTCCTAATAATTAGACCCAAACCGCCCCTTAAGACATTTTTTAAAAAAATGGTTGCCCCTTTAAAAGTCTACAAGAAAAACTTGGATATAATATAATAATTCCGTGGATTAATAATAATGGATTTTATATAGCATCAACACCCATATAGGACGAGTCCAGAACCATAAGTTTTTCCTTTAAGGTCAATTGGATGACGCATCTGAGTCCCAGTTACGGGTTTTGTGTTTTGTTTTTTGTGCTTTGTTTGTTTTGTTTGTTTGTTTTGTTTGTTTTTTAATTATGTTTGCTTTACCGTTCAGTTATTCATTTTAGACATAATATAGAGAGAGAAAAAATGAGTTTAAAACTTAATCCAGAGACTCAACATTGCTCGTCTTCAGCATATAACTTGAACCGCAAGTCGGAAACAGAAAGCCTACCACAAACTCCGCACGAAGCAGGACGCGCTTCCCATGCCCAATATTTGATTTACTCCATCCGCCGCTGTCCTTAATTTGTAACTCATTCACATCCGAATCAAGTGGAATCAAGTGTAAAATGATTTATTCATGGACACAACGCCATTTTATAATATTATATCCAAGCGTTTGAATAGAGGATCCGCTCTATCTATCTATCTATCTATCTATCTATCTATCTATCTATCTATCTATCTATCTATCTATCTATCTATCTATCTATCTATCTATCTATCTATCTATCTATCTATCTATCTATCTATCTATCTATCTACAGTGCAGCACGAGAATATCGAACAAGTAAATCTCGAAATATCGGAATTCTCTATTTATCTATCTATCTATCTACATGTATTCATTTATTTATTTATTTACTTATCAATAACTCTGTGTGTATATTTAATGCGCGCGCGTCAACTGATAAACCATTAAAATTTATGGTGTATGAGAGCGAGTGAAACAGATAATTGTGAGACAGCCAAATCAGTACTACTACTACTACTACTACTACTACTACTACTACTATTACTACTACTTACTACTACTACTACTACAACTACTACTACTACTACACTACTACTACTACAACTAATAATAATAATAATAATAATAATAATAATGATGATGATGATGAGATGATGATGATGATGATGATGATGAAAGATGATGATAATGAAAAAATAAAGATTGGGT
>NW_027623390.1:0-12500 GCF_034508935.2 Berghia stephanieae
CCAAAAATTTTTTTTTTTCGTCCCTTCTTTTCCCCAGATCATCATTGGGGGGGAAAATTTAAGGGGGGTCATTGGGAAAACAAATTTAAAATTTTTTTTTTCCCTTCTTTTCACTTTTTTAAATTTTCCCCTTTTTAAAAAAAAAACCATTATATTTATTTCATCTATTTGGAAAAAATAATAATTTTAATTAATTCACACTATGATAAAAATTTTTTTTTTAAAAAAAAAAGAGGGTTTCCCCCAAACTCCGTGTTTTTTTTATTTTAAAAAAGGGTTTTTAAAAAAAATAAAAAAATTTAAAATTTAAAGCTTTTCACTTGGGGCTCTAGATATCCAAACCTTTCAAAAAAATCTTTTAAATTAAATATGCTATTTCTTTTGTAATTAGATGGAAAATTTGAAAAAAAATCCCAAAATTTTTTCAATGACAAACCCCTTTAATTTGTTTTTGGTTTAAAAAATTTTTAGGTAAAAACATTTTACCAATTTGCTTTTTTTTTTTTTTTGAGTCTTTGGAATTTTTAACAGTCCCCTTTTTAACCTTAAAATTTTGGTAAAAAATTTTTAAAAATTTTATTCTTAAAAACATGGTTTTCAAAAATTTTTTTAAAATTTTTAAAAAAAAATAAAATGTTTAAAAATTTTTCATGGATAAATCTTTAAAATCAAAGGGGCAATTTTTTTGCTAATTGTTTTAATCTGTTTTAAAAAAAGGGGGGGTTAGAGGGTTTATTCGGGGGATTAAAAAAATTTTTCATATTTGACAAAGGTTATAAATTAATATAAAAAGAGACTGAGCGATTATCCTTTGTTTTAGGATTAACAATGTGCATTGTGAAAGATTTTGGTGAGAGCTTTTTGTCTCTATTAGGCTAATCTCTTTAATTTGACAATGTTGAATTGTTGAAAAAAAGTTTGAAACTTTTTCCTTTTGAAAAAGTATCGGCTTGCTTCATAGGCTTTTGGTTGAAAATCTCGGGGCTGCCATAGGTTTTTTTTCAATAAAATTGCTTATGTGGGGACTAAGAATATTATTTATGGTTGTTTTGACAATAAATGGTAAAATGTTAAAAATGTGGACAGGAAAGAATTTCGGTTAATCCCAACATTTTGTGACCCCAAGGTTTTGCGATTTTTCAGTGGCTGTCCTGAATCTTGAACGAAAAACTTCTATGGATTGATTAAAAAAAAAATTTGGTTTCTGGTTTATATTTCCTCCTCCCTTCCCAATTGACTTTCTTAAAATTTAAAAAGAAAATCCCAAAAGGTTTCGGGATTAATTTTTTTTTTTTCCCAAAGAAAATATAGGTAAATATTTTTAAAAATCCTTTTACAGAAAATGGCATGTTTTTTTGTTTAAAGAGTTTAGAGAAAAACTTGCACATGTAGTCTTCAGCTTTTTTTTGTTGTTTTTATTTTTATATAGACCCCAATCGGCCCTAAAAAGTAGCAAAAAAAGTTCCATCACAGATTTTTTGGGGTAAGTATGTACATTAAAATAAAATATAAAATTTTTTGCGTTTTCCACAGTTGGCACCATGCTAAAAAGCTTCACATCACCATATTTTTGTGGGGGAAAAAACCATTTGCCACAAAAGGAGACCGCAGTTGTTAGGCGCAATACAATATTTCAGGCAAGGACAACATGTTTTTTCACCTGAGATTCCAGTTTTTTTGTTTTTTAAAAATTTTTTTTGCAGTGGGGCTTCGCCAACAATAACATATTTTTAAAATTTCCTCGTTTTATTTTGAAGTGAAAAATTCATTGATGAGCCATTCAATTTGAAGTCGTTTTTTTTTTATTTGACAAAATGTGAAAATGATGCGTTTCCCGGAAAAAATTAAAAAAAGCTTCTGGGGATTTACTTTGATCCGCATTTTTTTCAAATTCTCTTGCTTGTAAGTTTATCAACTTTTTTTGTTAAATATATTGCGTTGCAAGGTTGGAAGTTTCCCTTTGTTGCAATGACAACCGTTTTTATGTCCAGAATCGTAGTGATATAAAAAATTGTTTTGTAGTTGTTGGTCCCGGTTAGGATTTAAAGAGTTTGGTTAAAAAAAGGTTTAAAAAGGGGGTTTTGGTTTTCCCCCCAAAAAAGGGAAAAATTTTTTTTTCAATTTTTTTTAAAATTTAAAAAAAAAAAGGAAAAAAATAAAAAAAAAGGTTTAAATTTTTTTAAAAGAAAAATTAAAAAAAAATTTTAAAAATAAAGGGGAAAGGGGGGAAAAAACCCAATAAAAAAAACAAGTTTCAAATTTTGGGGCCCCCCCTTTTCCCCAAAAAAAATTAAGGAAAAGGGGAAAAAAAAAAACGAAAAAGGGAAAAAGGAAGGAGGGTTTTTTTGATTTTTTTTTTGGGAAAAATTTTTTTAAAGCCCAAAAAAAAAACCCCAAAATTAAAAACATTTTCGTTTTTTCTTTTCCCAAAAAAATTTTTCAAATTTTAAAAATTTTAATTTTTTAATCCCCTTTTTTTGTTTTTTTAAAATTTCCCCTAAAAAATTTTTTAAAAAAACCCAAATTAAAATTTTTTAAATTTTTTTTAACCAAAAAAAAAATACCCCTTTTTTTTTTTCCCCAAAAAATTAAACCCAAAATTTTTTAAAAATTAAAAAACAATTTTTTAAATTTTAAAAAATTTTTTTAAAATTTTTCATTTTTTAAAAAAATTTTTTTTAACCCCCCATTAAATTTTTAACCAAAAACCCCCCCACTTTTTTCAAAACATTTTAAAATTTTTTTCTTTTAAAAAGAATATTAAAAATTAAAAAAAAATATTTAAAAATAAAAAAATTTTTTTAAAATTAAGGGGAAAAAAAATTTTTTAAAACAATTTAAAAATTTTTTTTCCCAAAAAAAAAAAAAAACAAAAATTTTTATTTAAAAAATTTTTTTTTTTCCCCAAAAAAATTTACCATAAATAATAAAATTTTTCCCCTAAAACTCAAAAAAATTTTTTTAAGGAATTAAAAATTTTTAAAGGCAAAACAAATTCCCCTTTCCCTTTAATTTTTTTTTCCTTTAAAATAATTTTAAAAAAAATAAATCAATTAAAAATTTACCCAAATTAAAAAACCCCTTTAATTTTTTTTAAAAATTTTTTTTTTTAAAATAAATTTAAAAAAAATTAAAAAATAATTTTTTTTAGAAAATCCAAATTTTTTTTTAATTTTCTTTTTAACCTGGGAAAAATTAGGTTAATTTTAAAAGGGGCAAACCAAAAAAAATTTTAAAAAATTTTCTTTAAGGACCCAAAAAAAACTTAAAAAAAAAAAAAAAATTTTTTTAAAAATTAAAAAAACAAAAAAATCCCCCCAAAAACCCCCAAACTTAAATCAAGCAATCATTAATCAATCAATGGACAACCAACCAATCAATAACCAAAATCAATCAATCAATGGACCCCAAACCCCAATAAAATCAGCAAATAAATTAATCAATCAATGGACCCCAAAAAAAATAAATCAACCAAAAATTAATCAAATCAAAGACACCAACCAATCAATCAAGAAATCAATTAATCAATCAATGGCCAACAATCAATCAAGCAACCAATTAACAACAATGGCACCAACAATCAATCACGAATCATTAATCAATCAATGGACCCAACCAATCAATCAAGCAATCAAAAAAACAACAATGGAAAACCAACCAATCAACAAGCAACAATTAATCAACCAATGGACAACCACCAATCAATCAAGCAACAAAACAATAATGAAAACCAACCAAAATTTCAACCAACATAACAATCAATGGACACCAACCAACAATCAAGCAATCAATTAATCAATCAGGGACACCCAACCAATCAACAAGCAACAATTACCCATCAAGGACACCACCCAATTCAATCAAGCAACATTAATCAATAAATGGACACCAACCAATCAATCAAAAATCAATTAATCACCAATGGACCCCCACCAATCATAAAAGCAATAAATTAATCAATCAGGGAAAACCAACCAATCAATCAAGCAATCAATTAATCAATCAAGACACCAACCAATCAATCAAGCAATCAATTAATCAATCAATGGACACCAACCATCAATCAGCATTCAATTATCAACCAATGGACCCCAAACCAATCATCAACCCATAAATTTAATCAATCGGGGGGAAAAAACCAAACAATAAAAATTAATCAATCAATTAATCAATCAAGGGACACCAAACAATCAATAACAATAAATAATCCAATAAAAGAACCCAACAATCAATTAATAAATAAATTTAATCAATCATGACACCAAACAATCAACCCAACCCCAATAATCAATCACACAATCGAATTTTTACCAATGAACAATTGTTTATACTTTTTCACTATCGCAAAAACAAAAAAAAAAAAAAAAAAAATAAAAAAAATTAAGAAAACAAAAACAAAAAAAAAATTTACAATTAAAAAAAAGTTTTTTTTAAAAACTCACAGAAAAAAACACAATCCCCCTCCCCCCCACAAAACCAAAATACAGCAAACGTAAAAACACACAAAAACCAAAAATCCAAGAACCCCCCCCCCCCCCTTCACTTCACATCATCGATCCCCCCCCCAACCCAACCAAAAATAAATAAATCCAAACCAACAATAAACAATCACCGCCCAACAATCACTCAATCCTCTCCCAATCATCAAACACCCAAAAACAGAATCGATAGCCATTAGTTTTCCCTTTTGGGAAGGACCAAAACAAAGGGAACACCCATCCAAAACTATCTACCACAAAACCCATGCCCTTTGACAAAATTTTAACGCTTCCCCTCGTTCACTCCAACCATCCCATAAATATCATCAACTTTATTAACCCAACACAACCCCCTTCCCACCCCCCCCCCCCTCCTCCCCCCTTCCCCCCCCCCCCCCAAAATAATAATAATTAATTTTTATAATAATAATAACATAAACATTTATTCTTCCTTTTCCCTTTTTTAAATTTTATACCTTCTATCTTGAAAAATTTTATTTATTTATCTTTTCTAATGCACCCATCCATTGTTCTACAATTTCCTCTTGTGGCCTAGAAACAAACCCCTTTCACTCTCTCTCTCTCCTCTCTCTCCTCTCGTTGATCTCTCTCTCTCTCTCTTCATTCTCTTTCTGTCCTCTTTCCCTCTACTCTCATTATTCATCCTCTCTATCTTCCTCCTCTTCTCTCTCTCTCTCTCTCTCTCTCTTTCTTTCTCTCTCTCTCTTACCCCCCACCCCCTCCTCTCTCTCTCTCTCTCTCTCTCTCTTTCCTTTCTTTTTTTTCTCTCTCTCATTCTCCCTCTATCCTCTGTCCTTTCCCTCTCTCATATCTATCTCTATCTCTTTCTTTCTTCTCACTCTTCCCTTTTCTCTCCTCTCCTCTCTCGCTCTCTCTCCTCTCTACCTTTCTTGCTTTCTCTCTCTCTTCTCCTCTCTACCCTTCTCTTTTCCCACTCTTCTCTTCTATCTTCTCTATACTTCCTTTCTTCTTCTCAACTCTTCCTCTCTTCTCCTCTTCTCTCTCTCTCACTCTTCTTTCTTTTCTTTCTTTCTCCTCTTATTCCTCTCACTCTGTCTCTTCCCGTATCTCTCTATCATCTCTATCTCTTTCTTTTCTCTCACTCTTCCTCTCTCTCTCCTCTCTCTCCTTTTCTCCCCTCTCTTCTTTCTTTCTTTCTTTCTCCTCTCATCTCTCTCTATCTCGTCTCTTTCCCCCTCTAACTCTCTATCTATCTATCTCTTTTCTTTCTTTCACACTCTTCTCTCTCTCTTTCTCTCTCTCTTTCTCTCTCTCTCTCTCTTTCTTTCTTTCTTTCCCTTCTCTGTCTCTCTCTATCTCTTCCCTTTCCCTCATCTCTCTATCTATCTCTATCTCTTTTTTCTTTTCACTCTTCCTCTCTCTCTCTCTCTCCTCTCCTCTCCTCCTTCTCTCCTCTCTCTCTCTCTCTCTCGCTTCTCTCTCTCTCTCTCTTTCTTTCTCTCTCTCATTCTCTTTCTATCTCTGTCTCTTTCACTCTATCTCTCTATCTCTATCTCTCTCTTTCTTTCTTTTCTTCCCTCCCTCTCCTCTCTCCCTCTTCTCTCTCCCCTCTCTCTCTCTTTACCTTTTATACAACTTACAGGTGATAGCCATTAGCCACTGCCTAATTTGGGGTCTCACGTGACCAAAAAAAAACGTTCCCCAAAAGGGAGATCCTCGCACCTCGGATAATTCCCAGTCAAGTTACGCGCGGCCCCTCTAAACTCGAGGACCAATCATGAGCTGTTAAAAATGGGGAAAAATTAAGGCGCGAAGACTTTGTCGGAGTAGCCGCCCTTTTTCCAAGAGGGGGTAATGGCGTTTTATGGCTGGTAGGGGGATGTTTGTAGGGTGGACGGAATACATATTTTTCTGTTAAAGTGTGGGATTTGGGGGGGAGCAGCCATACACCCTCAAAGCTAGCACACAAACACACACACACACACACACACACACACACAACACACACACACATGTAAACCAGGCATAATATATTTGGAGTGAGTGGTGACCAAATGGGATTGAACTCCTTTCTATGCACAAACGCCTTTAACTACTTCACACAGTCAAGTCACAAGTCAACACAAATAATCGACTAATTTCTAATGATAAGGTTGGTCAAATACTAACGGTAAAAGCGATTCACATTTATAGACATATATATAATATATATAATATATATATATAATATATATAGAATATATATACTCACACAAAACTATTACAAATACAATACATATAACCATTCTCAACACAAGCTTGATAGATAAATACATAGATAAATAGAAATAAAAATATTCAAGTATAATAATGATCAACTTCTACAATATTGTTTCGAGCAATTATCAATGCATTGTTACTGAAAATAAATCAATCTTGCGTCAAGTGTCGGTCTAATATCATCATCATCATCATCATCATCAGCATCATCATCAGCATCATCATCATCATCATCATCATCATCATCACCACCCCACCACCACACGTGTATAGCTTTTAACCATATGTTAAAAATCACGTATTAACAAATAGTTAATTTTTGACTTATGAACAATCACAGCGTCTATTCAACAATTATTTTGATGTCTTATTCAATAAAGATGGCAATTATACTACACTTACTTTTATAACACTTTCATGAATTCAACATGCTTTTATTTTCTTCATTAATCCAGAGTTCTCTTTTATAAAATAAACCAACCGCTTATTGACCGTTGGAAATTGAGTATGGTTTTGTTTCATGTCGTTGAATAGATTCATAAGCGCTTTCAACCACACCTAGAAGAAAAGATGATGATGATAATAATAAAATAATAAAAAATAAATAATAATAATAATATTAATAATAATAATATAATAATAATAATAATATGATGATAATAATAAAATAATAAAATAATATGATTAAAAAATAATGATAATAAAATACTATAAATAATAAAAATAATTAAATATAATAATAATAATAATAAATAATTAATAGTAATAATAATAATAGTATAATAATAAGTAATAATAATAATAGTAAAAATAATAATATACTAATAAACTAAAATAATAAATAACCCATAATAATAATAATAATAAAATAATAATAATAATACTAAATAATAATAATAATAATAATAGAAATAATAATAATAATAATAGTAATAATAATAATAATAATAATAATAATAATAATAATAATAATAAATAATAATAATAATAAAATAATAAAATAATAAAAATAAAATAATAATAATAATATAATAATAATTCCTGTAGTACAACCATTTCCGTATTAATAATCTGAAACTTACTCGTTACTCAAACAAACAAAATGAATTTTCTGCAAGTTGGGATTAACTCACAGGTCCATAATACAGCCGTTACCGTAACGTTCCTTTACTCATAGGTATGATAATAATAATAATTATACCTGAAAATATTAGTTATTCTAACAAAAGGAATGAATTTCCTACTAGTTGAGATCAGCCCCAAATTACACCGATTTTCTTCTTCTTCTAGGTTCCATGCCTGGTCCAGGCTTCGGATACTGCATGAATTATCTCTCTCCATTCCTCCCTGTCTCTTGCCTTTTCAAACAGCTCTTGGATTGTTAGGCGTGAAGCCCTTCAGTTGGTCTATGAGTGTTTTTCTTTGTCCTCCCCGGGCGCGTTTACCAGTATTTTTCCACAACTTTGCCAGGATTCATTTTTAAATCTTTCTTACTATGTGTCCGAAAAAGGATAGTTGTCGATCCACTATTAAGGGCATTAGTTTCCTTTGTTGGTATGATTGTTTTAGCACTTCTTCGTTCGTTTTGGTGCTGTATACGATATTCATCTGCATCCTTCTCAAGCACCACATTTCAAAAGCTTCAATGTTCTTTTGTGTTTCTGCATTTGTAGTCCAGCTTTCGCATCCGTATAACAAATTGGCCACACGTACACTTCAAGACTCGAATCTAATCCCGAAAAGACATCTGTTTGTTTTTCAAAATGTTTCCCAGGTCCATGAAGGCCGTTTTTGGCTTGAGTTATTCTTGCTCGTATGTCTCGGTTACATCTTCCATCTGTTGTTCCATTCTACAGCCCGATAATTATATTATATTATATATTATAAGGTACCTACGCATATACAAATAGTATTATAAAGACGTAATTAAGTCATCAAAGTCTACTAATTTTCAAGACATTCATAACTGTTACATTTGATATGTCAGTATAAAAATAATAATATAATGGTCATAATTAAGTCATCAAAATCTACTATTTTCCTGACATTCACCACTGTTACAATTGATATTCAGTATAAAAATAATATTAATGGACATAATATAAGTCATCAAAATCTACTATTTTCCTGACATTCACCACTGTTACAATTCTATGTCAGTATAAAAATAATATTATATTGATATAATAAGTAATCAAAATATATAATTTTCCTTACATTCAACAACAATCTTACAATTGACATTTCAGGTACCCAACAACGGCTTATAATATAAATATTAATAAACACTACATTGTTGTTATAACGATCACGGAATGGTTAACTTTACAGGCCTAGAGAAATAGACCCAATTGTATCAATAATTAAATAAGATTGATTAATTAATTATTACTTATTGAGGCGATAATTTCTTTCTGTGGTTGAATTAGAAAGGACCTTTTTATCGATGGCTTTTGACCGGTGGCCCGCACCTGCACGACGATGCATGCATGTTTTAATGATATTCCTATAATTATGTCCCCCACTAAATGCCTGCCTACTATACTACATGTCGATACTATTGATTAAAGTCACGTGATAAAGTACACAACAGTCAAAGCCATACAGAAAAGCGAAGGCTGTTCTGCCGTGGTCAGACACCCCCCCCCCCCCCCAAAAAAAAAAAAAAAAAAAGAAAAAAAAAAGAAAGAAAAATCATGAATCTATATAATTCGTCCTTCAAATATTGATCGATTTAAATGACCTTCATCTTCGTAAAAAACGCTGAAACCTGGGACGTCCGCAAAGTCTTATAAAGTCCCAAAAATTAAAAACGGATAAATATAATAAAACATACAAACAAAAACCAACAAAACCCAAAACGAACGAAAACAACAAGAACAAACACACAGAATAATATTGACTACAAATTTACGTAATTTAAACTCTTTGTTTCTAATCGAATACTCTGCCGCCAAAAATTTTTAATAAATTGCTGGAAAAGGCCCTTTACTCACATTCCTCTCACCATACTCATTTTGTGAATGATACTTTGACGTTTAAACAATTGTCTCTGTCTGTAAAAAAAATAATTGTATTATCTATCGCCCTAACAGGCGTCATTTTTCCCTACCTACTTGTTCATTAAGTGTTGCTGTTAGCTTTTTTTTATGTTAGTTTCTTACAAAGCACTTTGAGCACGTTTTTGATATTTCGCTAAAATTAATTCCCTCAAGTTTTTGTGGTTTTTTTTTTTTTTTTTGTTTTTTTTAAAAATATTTTTTGTTTTTGTTTTTTTTTTTTGGGTTTCTTTTAAATGTTTGTTTCCCCAAATTGAGTTGAGCTATCGTACCGAACCCCCCCCCCCCCCAATTTCCCATTACTACAACAGCTGTAAATATCAATTTCTGTTTCTTTTTAAAGAAACCATCGATCCAAATTAAAAACAAAAATGAAAAACGATATGTTAAATTATTTCCTGCTAATAAAAATTTATCGAAAAGCAATGGGTAATTATATTAATTAATATTGTTTGAAAAACACAGTACGATTTTTGTCCGGGTTCGTTATTGAAACAGCTCTGAGTTTAATTTCACACATTTTTATGTTGGTGCTGGGCATTATCGAGGGGTTGGGGGGGGGGGGGGGGGGGGGGGGGGGGGGGGGGGGGTAGGGGGGGGGGGGGGGGGGGGGGGGGGGGGGGGGGGGTATTAGATTAACTCGATTACAGCCAATAATGATATTATTATAGAGATGACGATTACGTGCGGTGTGGGTATCGATATCACAGTATATTTTGTTTACTATACCCTTTATCTGTTGGCTGTCGATATTATCGATATGTTATAATGATATAATGATAATCGTGTGTCGCGACTGCTGCTGCTGTGGTGTAGAGGTTGGGTGTTGTTTCACAACGCGATATAAATACACAGGTCTGAGGGTTGGAATATGAATCAACAGTCTGATGTCACACCCGCCCACAACGAGCACTTGGTTCTAAACAAAGAAAATTTGTGCTTTTTATTCTTCTTTATGCTGGCTAAACTTTCCACGTGTCATGTGATCAGATTGTGTAAAAGTCAAAACATGATCAATTTATAATGTTTTTCTCCTCTGGAAACACTTTTTGCTCGTGGTAGAAGTATTTCATCAGGCGTCAACCATTGTTCCGATAGTTTAGAACCATTACAAAGTATCATGCGTCATTACGAGGGAAGTGACGTCACGACTGTTGAACCCTATTATCGATTAAGCACCTTGTCTAATGAGTACCTGACCATTAACTCTCCTGACCGATCATTTTCAGTTGTTTTTTTCCCCAAAATAGCAGGCTTACCCAGCAGAAAAAAATAAATGTTGTTTTTTTTAAAACTCAAACAATCTCTCTACAAAACAACTCTATGTTCTTATTAATTAAACAAAGAACATTCTTCAAAGTTTGTGATGTACAAAATAAATCTGAATAAGAAAAATGTATATTGTGTCGTAAGAAATGTGATGATTTTGATGTAGGTGGCAAGGAGTGAGTGGGTTTACAGCATTGTCTCTGTCGAAAATAAAATTTGTAATATCGCCTGTTTCGTTCTGTATCCTATAAGGCTTTAAGAAAAACACTTTGGACTTATTATTTATTTCTTCTTTTAACTATAAAACTGTGGAACAATTTGAGCTTTAAAAGAAAAAAAAACTTGAGTTTTTTATATTGAACAATATCCACTAAACGTGCTCAAAGCGCTTTACATAAGGTCCCTGGTCAACAGCAACACTTAACATGCAAGACGTGACATGACGCCTGTTAGGGATAATATTACAATTTTTTGGACCGAGACAACGCTGTTTAACGGTCAGGTACTCATTTTACACCTGAGTTGGGTAAGAGAATGTGAGTAAAGAGCCTTTTCCAATGACTCAACTATGCACCGTGCGAGTCTAAAAAAAAAAAAAAACAACTTTCATTGTACAATATTATACTTGCATGATTATTACGGTGTTTAAACCAATCATTTAAAATATTGAAATATTCCATTTATTTATACACAGTTTACTATTAATTTATTTATGAATTTACATATTTATTTATTAATTTTATTTATTTATTTATTCATTTATTTATTTATTTATTATTTATTTATTTATTTATTTATTTATTTATTTATTTATTTATTTATTATTTATTTATTCATTCATTCATTTATTTATTGATTCATTTTAATTGTTAATATATTTATTTACTCATTTATCTATCTAATTTCTTTTACCTAATTATTTATTGATCTATTTAGTTAATTATTTATTCATATCTCTATTCACATTTATATTTATTTACCTCTTTTAATAATAATAATAATAAAATAATAATAATAATAATAATAATAATAATAATAATAATAAAATAATAATAATAATAATAATAATAATAATAAAATAATAATAATAATAATAATAAATAATAATAATAATAATAATAATAATAATAAAATGTTTGGTTTGTTTTTTAAACATTTTTACTTCTCACCAAGGTATCCTTAGTGTTTATTAGTGTTTGTTAACAGGGGCGTAACTATATTGGTTTACTTGGTGCCTGGCACCGTTTCCATCTTTTTAAAATGATTCTGACAACACCTTATACTGTAAGCATGCCACGCGGAGTTGTCGTACCAATAAGGTCGCAGGTTCAAACCCCGTCACCGCCGCGAAAAAAATGTTTATTCTCTATTGTCTTCTGGCACTTTTCTATTCACTTCATCTCTTGTTGTTACCAACATAAGTGCCTGCTCACTCACTCTTCTGAATTAAAAA
>NW_027623390.1:17500-27419 GCF_034508935.2 Berghia stephanieae
TCAGATCAGAGAGATTTGAGCTTTAAAAATCCTGAAAAATGTCTTGCTGTCAATCCAGACAACCCTTTTGATGTGATCTATGATGTTAATGGTAAGAATGTAATTTGATGAGGAAATGAATAACATTTAGGTACACATAGTTTGCTTTTTTTTTTTTTTTTTTTGAGTCATGATGTGTAATACTATTACAGTCCACTCCGGATAATTGCAACTCATTTAATCGCAACTTTCGGTTAATCACAATATTTCCTAAGCAATGGAAATAATTCTATATAAAAGTCACTGGTTAATTGCATACAAACTTCGTTTTTTAAAAGTGGTAAATTCAAGAAATCAAGACCCATGTATATCATGATAAATTTCATCATGATTGAAATCGTGACAGGTTGAAGAAGCGGAGTGAGCAGATTTATGCTACATAGTGGGTCAACCACTCTGTTTAAGTCAAAGGAGGGCGGGGCCTCTGCAGTTAATGGGTTTGTGAACGTCCATCGGTGCCATTAAATAGAAGAGGGGTGGGGGGCTGTCATAATCTTGACAACAGGTTATAATGACAGTTTTATAAAGAAGAGACTGAGCATATCCTTGTTTTAGATTAACAACTGTGATTGTGACCAATGAGTTTAGTGAGAGCTTATTGTCTCTCCATTAAGGCTAATCTCTTTACTCTGACAAATGTTGAAATTGTTGAGAAAAAAGATTGAAACTCTTCAATCATGAATAAGAATATCGGCCTTGCTTAACATAGGCCGCTTTTTGGTTGTCAAATCTACACGGGCTGGCCATATGGTTTTTTTGTTTCAATCAAATTGCTCTATATGTGTTTTCGACTAGAGAATATATTTACTGGTTTGAGTTGACAATAAATGTGTAAAATGTTGAAATATGGACAGGAAACTGAATTTCGTTAAGCCCAACATTTTCGATGACCCTAGGTAATGCGATTTATCCTAAGTGGACTGTATCTGTAGTCTGACGAAAAACTATCATATGGATAGATTATAGACCATTGGTTTCTGAATTATATTTCCGTCCTCCTTTGCAACTCTGACGTTCTTGAAATTAAAAGACAATACCAGAAGATTTCGGACTTAATTTCTTTTTTTTTTTTTCAAAGACAATAGTCATAAGGTAAATAATTTTATAAAAAATCCCTTTTACACCAAGCATAAGATGGCATGATTTTTTGTTTTAAGAGTTTAGAAAAAACTTAGCACATGAAGTCTTCAGGCTTTTCTTCGTTGTTTTTATTTTCTATATAGACTCCAACTCAAGAGCCTGAAGAGATGCAAAACAAAGATTCCATAATCACATGATTCAATTTGTGAAATATGTAACATTAAAAATAAAATCATAACTCATTTTATAGCGTTTTATCCCAGTTGGCACATGCTCAAAATGCTTCACATCAACCATATTTTTTGTGGTGGAGCAAAACACATTTGCCACAAAAGATGAGACCTGCAGTCAGTTAGCGCATTAACAATATTTCAGTAAAAAACAAAGAAAAAAGGGCCCAAATTTTGGATAGAAGATTTCATCAAATTTTCCTTTAAGTCTGCATCTTTAACAAGATAAAAATTGCCGAACGTGGAAAACACGTATTTAAAAATTTTGGGCCCGGGAAATCCCTTTAAAAATATCGATCGATTTAAACGACCTCATTTGGGTAAAAACTCTAAACCTGGGTTTTTGTGGGGTCTTCTTTAAAACCGGGTTTGGTTTTTTTTCCCAAAATTATGGTCGATTAAATCTTCGATTTTTGGGGACGATTTTTCGGGCAATTTTTTTAAAAATGCGTGTTTTTCCCACATTCGGCGGGAAAAGGGAAAACTTCTTTTAAAGGCAAATTGGGGGGTGAGATAGAGTCCATTTTTTTTTTTTTTATTTTTCATATTAATTACATAATATAGGGGGTTTTTTTTTTAAATGCCATCCATGATAAAGAATACAATTGCATTTCGGGTGGGATTTTTTTTTTTTTTACTTTATCTTTTTCTTTTTTTTTTTTTTTTTTTTTGGTTTTGTTTTTTTTATTTTTTTTTGGGTTTTAAAATAGTTTTGTTTTTTGTTTTTTGTTGTTTTTCTGTTGTAGTTACGTTGTTTTTTTGTTGGTTTCGTTTTTCTATTGTTTTTATTTTTGATTCAAGGTCATAACTCACGAAACAATTTTCTCTCGTTTGATTCTTTTTCTCATCTTTCTTTTTCTTTTCTTTTTTCTATTGGTTTTAAAATCATTGTTTTGTCAAAGTTTTTTTGTTGTTTGTTTCCCATTTTGTTGTTATTGTTGTATTCAAGGTCGTGCAATCAAATTAGATAAAATAAAAAAGTGTGCGAAAAACATCCAGACAAAAGCAATCCATCATAGCCACAATGTGGGCCCGTTTTATATTTTGTTCATTTTAGAAGCTTTTAAAATTTTACTTTGTTGCTATCTAGTACTTTTTTATAATTGAAAAAAAAAAACATTAAGAAAACCAAGAATTATCATTACCAATGTTAAAAGACAAAACAAATAAAATTTTTAAATTTTTTGCAATTTTTTCTTCCCATTTTCTTTCACCTGCGTTTTGCCAAAGTCATTATTAAAACAAAATAAATCATAGGGCACGTATTTAAAAATATTGTTTAAATTCAGTTCTAACATTTATAAGCGCAATATCCACAAAACGTGTCAAAGCGTTTTACAGGGGTCCCAGGCCAACACAAAATTTAACATGAGGACGGGCATGACCCCTGGTGGGGCGTATTACAATTTTTTTGGACAAAAAACGCTGTTAACGACAGTACTCATTTTACCCTGAAAGGTGAGAAAAAGGAAAAAGGGCCCTTTTCCCCAGGGCTAAAACATCGAACCCGCCCTTCCACCGAAAGGGTTCCCCCTAGACCCAAGGTAAGTCCCAAAAGAAAAAAGGTATCAATTGGGCAAAGTTTTGTTTTCTCTTTCTTTGATGAAAAATAATGGAAAAAAGGGGGCCGAAATCGGGAATTAAATGCCTAAAGATCTTTACTCAAACATAATATTCTTATTTAATTAGGAACCTGTATTTAAAATCTTTTGTTAATTTAAAATTAAAAATACAGTATTTCATGAGTCTTTGGGAATTTTTTCTCTTTCTTCGTGACAGAGACCAATAGAATTAATGACCTAAACTCAGTCATTTTTCAAAACAAGAGCATAAAACCCCTGTAAGGTCTAAGGATTAAAAAATGTACAAAAAGGGCTTATTTAAAAAGAGTTTCGAATTTTTTGAAAAAATTTATTATTTCCACTTCGACCTTCGAGTGTCGTAGATTAAAATGCCCCTCATATTTTTAAATTTTTTAAAATGGCCCACAGTTTTAAAAAAATATTGGGTTTGAGTTGTCAGGATCTGTCCCCCTTAAAGAAAAAAGGCCTAAAAAAGCCGAATTACGGGCTCAGTGTAGGGTTTTTGCTTCTACCAAAGGTACCGAGTTCGTCACCCCACTGCGCTGTGTGACCTCGGCAAGTCCCTCCCTACTCACTTTGCGGCGCTTTACTGCGGCTGACCCGGTTATTCCATTTCCTTTTTGGATTCCCAAAAGACAAAATTTCCTCAGGGGGACAAAAAAAAAGGGGAATTTTATTGATCTTTTTTTTTTTTATTAAAAGACACCCAAAACATCTTTAAAGAACACTACAACCTTTCAACGGGTTTTTAATTTTAAGCAAAATAAAAAAACACGCCCCTTTCCCCCCATAATGTCAACACCAAAATACACACCTCACACCATTCTTAATGTTAGTCAACCTTAAAGCCCTGAGATGACATTCCTACCCCCAAAATCGAGATCACAATAACACGCTACATTTAAAAAACAAAAAATACGTCTAATTTTCTCCCAATGGCACAAACCAAAGGGGCTAAATTTTAGCTGGGCGGTTAGGATAAAAAGTAAAAAATGGGTCAAAATTCTGTATGGTTCTAGTACAAAAAGAGAAAGAGGGATGTGGAATGCATTTTTAAAGGTAAGAAAAATGTTCATTTATATATTTTAGGTTTATTCATCGTGTTTTATTTAAAAAGGGAAAATCCGAACGTTTCCCTTTTTTTCGTTTATTTAAAATTTAACTTCCCTTCAATTTTCCATTTAATTTTTTTTTTCTTCGAGCTCCAACGAACATTTTTCATAAAATTTTAAAATTTTAAAAACAAAATGTTCATCATTTGGTCCCTGTTTTCACTGGACCGTAATGAAAATTTGGGGTTTTTTCACGATGGGTTTTAATCAATTTTTTTTTCTTTTGGGTTTCTAATGTAAGATTAGAAAAATAATAATTGCGTCCCGTAGGTCATCGTATACAAAATGGCGAATTTCAGTATCAAAATGGGCAAATCATAATCGGGTGGGGGTGTGTTGGTGTTTTGTCGTGTGGTGTGTTGTGTTGTTTATTTGTCTATCGAACGGGGGGACCCTTTTTTATTATCGAATTTTTTTTCTTTAGTTTTGTTTTTTTGTATTCTCCTCTCTCTCTCTCTCTGTGCTCTCTCTCTCTCTCTCTCCCTCTCTCTCTCTCTCTCCCTCTCTCTCTCTCACTTCACTCCTCTCTCTGTGTATGTTGTGGTGGCGTTGGTGTGTGAGTGTGTGATGTGAGTGTTTTTTTAGAGTTAAAGGAAAGGGGGGGTTGAGAGCAGATGAGATATAGGAGAAGAAAGAAAGCCAATAATTGTTTAGATAACTGATAGAAAGAATATATTGAGAGAGAGAGAGAAACAGGAGAGGAGAAATAGATAGAGAGAGAGAGAGAGAGAGAGAAGAGAGAGAACGAGAGAGATAATATATATTATTAACCTAAATCAATTGAATGAAATTTTAGAATGAAGAACAAACAACACACGTCCCCCCCCCCCCCAAAAAAAAAAAAAAAAATTAATAAAAAAAATAAAACAAACAAAAAAAAAAAAAAACACAAACAAAACAAAAAAAAAAACAAACAAAAAACACAACAAAACAAAAGCAAACACAAAAAAAAAAAAAACAAAACAACGATTACACTTTCACCTGCAAATGTGCCTTCCTTTCAAAAATATCTCATAAACCGTTGTAGCCACACTTACGTAAACACCCTGTGACATGAATATACACACGAAATGACTTATTGTTTCGCCCTCTAGGCTTTTCGTATTAATCGAACCGGTATTATCTGCGTCCATCACCTCAAAACTGCGTTTTGTATCGTTTATTAATTATAAAAAAAACAACAAAAAAAAAAAAAAAAAAAAAAAAACCCAAAAGAAACCGCTGTCCACCAACAGATTGAAGCTGATTGTTTAAACTGTGAAAGTAGTTGGTGAAGATGGGTCTTATATGGGTAGAAGCAATTTTTGTTATCTTAGGGAATGATGCTTTGCAACGTGTTGAAATATGGACTGTTTTTTGTGGAACTAAAATGAAAGTCCATTTGTAAAGAGCAGTCCGCTGATCGTTTGTTTTTTTTTTTTCGGCAACGCCAATGTAGGCAAACCACGTGATCTATCCGTGTATGATTCTGAATTCTTGGAAAGTTATTTGCAATACGACCTTTAACGAAAACATTTTAAATGATTTCAAATAATCCGGTCTCGCCATTATGATTAAAATGGAAAAAAAAAAAAAAAAAGAAAAAAGAATCTTATTAAGAATGGCTCGCATGAAGCCAGAATGTACCCAATACCATGAAACGACTCGAAAAAGACAAAATGAGACTAATTGAAAACTGTTTCTTTTGACTTTGCATAGAGCACGAATTTAACGATTACAAACGGCAACTCTTACCGTAACCCAATAAAGCACAAGTTTTAACGGGATTTCATTGAATAAAAAAAATTAAAGAACCGTTCTAAGTTTGTTATTTTATAGAGCAAAATTTTTATAATGGACAAATACTAAATTTTTCATTGTTAAGAATATTATATCTGGGAACGATTTCGCTAGAACGATATTATCGTTAATATCTTATAAAACCGTAATGAAAAAAAAAGACATACAACAGAAAAAGATAGATAGAAAGGTTATATTAAGGTGAAAAGCGAGCGAAAATCTATAGACTATCTTATCGGACCAAAATGGACCCTCTGTTGAAAGAAGAGCCGGAAAGGAATTTCTAGTATAAGGAATGGAAGCTTGAAAACGATCTCAAGAGGGTCTTGTGCGAACAGCCATTCGTGTTTCATTCACATGCGTGTTATGTGTGTGTGTGTGTTGTGTTGGTTGTGTGTGTGTGTTAGTCTGTGTTTGTTTACGTTTATTATATTATCTAGTCATGGAATTGACATTTAGCTAAGCTTGGCGAAAGATGTGAAAGAGTTTATAATGATAATATTTGTGTTTGATTTTTGTTTTGTTTTGTTTTTTTTTCCACATGTTCTCTGCGCACTTGAAACACTATATTGAAATTTGCCACAACTCGTATTCAAATATCGATCGATTAAATGACTCATCTTGGCAAAAACTCTCAACCTGGGATTCGAAAGTCCTTTGTGAGATTATTGCCAAGAGATCATTTAATTGATCGAAATTTGAATGAATTTATCTGCCAAACTTTTAAATATGTTTTTCTTTCTTCAAGATTGCAGTCTATTTCCATAATCGTTTTTCCCTCTTTTTTTTTGTTTTTCAACTTAAATATTTCGCCGATGTGACTTAATTCATGACTGCATTAAATGACTGATTTATTTTTAACGTTGAAATTAAGACTTTATATAGAGTATTTCCGCTAAACGGCCAAATCACGAATATTTAGGTCAAGACTTAACTTACATTTTATTATCATTTTGTTCTCTTTTTTTTTTAAAGCTTGATATTAATAGGCTTCAACGCGGACGTCACCCCCCTCGTAATGTGATATAACTTAGTAAAATGATTTAAAACTACGGAAATTGGGGACGCCCTTATAAATACTTCTCTGACGGGCTAAAAGTGTACCCCAAGGGGAAAAAATTTTTTAATCCGATCATTTTTTTTCTTTTACATTTGATCACCGAGTTGTGGAAAAATTCAAACCATCATGAAGAAAAAAAGTACCGATTTTCTTCTTAGAATCAGGTGTTTGGGGGGAAGTACATCAACATTGAATCCCATCTGTCTTTATTAGTTTTCCTATTAATTTTAAGCCTCTTTACAAAAAACGTATTCCAGTACGGAGCTTATTTTATTATTTTTATTATTTTAAAATCCCTGCCTATTTAACATTCCCCGGGGTTTAAAAAAAAGAAAGCGGAATAGAAAAACTAAATACTATCTATTTACGTATAAAAGGACCAAAAGTGATTTGGGTTTTTTTTTTTTTTAGTAATTTGATTTGGTGTAAATAGCGACACTTGTTAAAGTATATTCAAGAAATCCCGTGGTTTATTGACCTCATCAAAATGCTTGGTTTACACAAAGGGATAAAGAAGGGGGAAGAGAAGGGAGGGAGAAAGGGGGAGGAGAAAAGGGGGAAGGGGGAGGAGGGGGAGGGAAAAAGAAGAAAAGAAGAAGAAAGGAAAAGAAAAAAAAGAAAAAAGAAAAAAGAAGAAAAAAATAAAAAAAAAGAGAAGAAAAAAAGAAAAGGGAAAAAGAAAAAGAAGAAGAAGAAAAAGAAGAAAGAAGAAAAGAAGAGAAGAAAAAAAGAAGAAAAGAAAAGAAGAAAAGAAGAAGAAGAAGAAAAAAAGAAGAAGAAGAAGAAGAAAAGAAGAAGAAGAAGAAGAAAAGAAAAGAAAAAGAAGAAAAAAGAAGAAGAAAGGGAAAAAGGAAAGAAGAGAAGGGAAAAAAAAGAAGAAAAGAAAAGAAAAGAAAAAAAGAAAAAGAAGAAAAGGGAAAAAAAGAAGAAGAAGAAGAAGAAGAAGAAAAAGAAGAAAAAGAAGAAAAGAAGAAGAAGAAAAAAGAAGAAGAAGAAAAGAAGAAAAGAAGAAGAAAAAGAAAAGAAATGAAGAAAAGAAGAAAAAAAAAAGAAGAAAAGAAGAAAAGAAGAAGAAGAAAAGAAAAGAAGAAGAAGAAAAAAAAAGAAGAAGAAAAAAGAAGAAGAAGAAGAAGAAAAGAAAAAGAAGAAGGAAAAGAAGAGAAGAAGAAGAAAAAAGAAAGGGAAAAAAGAAGAAAAAGAAAAAGAAGAAGAAAAAGAAAAAGGGAAAAAGAAGGAAAAAAAAAAGAAGGAAAAAAGAAAAAAAAGAGAAGAAGAAGAAAAAGAAGAAAAGAAAAGAAGAAAAAAGAAGAAAAAAAAGAAGAAGAAAAGGGAAGAAAAAAAAAAGAAGAAAAAGAAAAGAAAAGAAGAAAAGAAAAAAGAAAAGAAAAAAAGAAGAAGAAAAAAGAAAGAAAAGGGAAAAAGAAGAAAAAGAAGAAAAAAGAAGAAGAAAAAAGAAAAAAGAAAGAAGAAGAAGAAAAAAGAAGGAAAGGGGGAAGAAGAGAAAAGGAAAATAAGAAGAAAAAAAAAGAGAAGAAGAAGAAGAAGGAAAGAAAAGAAGAAAAGGGAAAAAGAAGAAGAAAAAAAAAAAAGAAGAAAAAAGAGAAAAAAAAAGAAGAAAAAAGAGAAGAAGAAGAAAAAAAGAAGAAAAAAGAGAAGAAGAAAGAAAAGAAAAAAAAAGAAAGAAGAAGAAGAAAAAGAAAAAGAAGAAAAAAAGAAAAGAGAAAAGAAAAAGAAGAAGAAGGGGGAAAAAAGAAAAAGAAAGGAGAAAAAAAGAAGAAAAAAGAAGAAAAAGAAGAAGAAAGAAGGAAGGAAAAAGAAGAAGAAGAAGAAAAAAAAAAGAAAAAAAGAAAAAAAGAAGAAGAAGAAAGAAGAAAAAAGAAGACAAAAGAAAAAGAAAAAAAGGGAAGAAGAAAAAAGAAGAAGAAAGGAAGAAGAAAAGAAAAAAAAAGAAAAGAAGAAGAAGAAGAAGAAAAAAAAGAAGAGAAAAAAGAAGAAGAAAAAGAAAGAAAAAAAAGAAGAAGAAAAAAAAAAGAAGAAAAAGTGGGGGGGGAAAAAGAAAAGAAGAAGAAGAAAAGAAAGAGAAGAAGAAGAAGCCCAAAATTTCCCCCCCCGGGGAAGTAATTGTTTTTTTTTACTCCCCAAAGACACAAAAAAGAGAATTCCCGTAATATTTTTTCTTCTATAATTATTTAACCATGTTTTAAAAGAACAACTGCTTTTTTTTCTTTTTCGATAAGGCTGAAGAGGATTTTTTTCTTCGCTTTTGGGGCAATCTAAAAGATAGGACTTTCTCGTAGAGAAAAGATGTATGTTTAAAAAAAAAAAACAAAAAAAAAAAAAAAAAAAAAAAATCAAAAAAAAAAATCAAACAAAAAAAACAAGAAAAAAAAAAACGGTTCCACCAAGGAATGGTAAAACCCTTTTCCAAAAAAATTTCCCGGCTAAACGCTTGGGGTTTAGAATATGGGCCTTTTTTATTTTCTTTTTCTAAATTTTAATAGCGATTTCAAAAAAACCCCCCTCGTTTTTTCGTCCCTTTATCCTTAGAATTTTTTGCCTATACATCCGCATTTTCATACTTGTCATCTTATGCTTATGGACTCATTTTTTATTTCGAAGGACTGGGTTACCCATACTACACCCCTTCCCAAGGGTTTTTGGGAAAAGGAAAAGTAAATTGGGAGGTCAATTTTTCTCCCTATTAAGGCTAATTTGTGGCTAAAAGAGATAACTTTAAAACCCCAATCCTCATGTTTTTAATTTGGGGTTTTTGGAACAATTTAGATGCGAAATACTAGATCTAAAAAAAAAATAGTCCCCGATATATCTGAAACCCTATAATGTAACCCAGTTCAAACGGTTTTAAGCGAGGGTTTAATGCCCCCCCCCCCCCCCCCCCCTTTAAAAAAAAAAAAAACAAAAAAAAAAAAAAAAACTTTTTTAAAAGTGAATATCATAATTTGGCGGGGGATCAAAAATTAATCCCCATTTTCACGATCGGGGAATCAAAACTTGAAGTCTACATAAAAAATTTTC
>NW_027623391.1:0-10120 GCF_034508935.2 Berghia stephanieae
AAATTCAAACAATCGAATGGGGCTAGAACTCTTAAAATTTGTTCACATACGTGTCTTCACATCCTTTATCCCAAATTAGTTTTTGTTTTTTTTAAAAACACAACCAGCGAAAGTTTTCAACTATCTCACTTTCCAAAATCAGGGTTTTAAATTTCCTTCCTTTTTTTTTTCCGAATATTTTCTCTTATTTGGTTTATAATATATTTTTTTTTTGGGCTTCATCCTTCTTTTGTTTGCTCCTTTTTCATTAAGTAGATTTTCTATTCTTTTTTGATCCACATGTGTTGTTTGCATAGTGCTCCATGTCTTTTTTTTCGCACAAAGGTTTTTTTAAACAAATTTTAATAAGAGCTTACTAATGTCGTTTATCCCTAAACGTTTTTCAGGTGAATTTGAGAAAGCATTGTGTTTTGATGTCCTCTCCCTCGCCCACTTAAAGGTCCCTTGCATAGTTTTGTCTGTCAACGTCTAACACTGACGTAATAACGAAATTGGGGTTGTGGGTCATATCAAATAAATGAAGGACACACAAAAATAGAAATCTATTAGACATTTGTTTCGATCCATATTTTAATAGTTTTCCTCTCCAAGTTTGTCTGTTTGGGTATTATAAGATATGGCGTATATTCAAGGACGTTTGTAATTTAGCTCTATATAAATCGCTACAAACTGCAATACGCAGTTTTTAAACTTTTTGTCTTACTAGTAAAACCCCGCAATTTCACGGGGAAAGAACTATTTTCATTCGATATTGTACCCACCATCAATAAATGAGGGCAGATTGGTAAACAACGTTGTCCGTGTAACTTGGTACATCCTCGTGTTGATTTTTCTGTGTGGCCCAACATGAATGTAAGCCGCTATAGCCTCTGACCCGTGACACAGCAATATACATTTGTCCCTGTGTGAAAACAGTTTGTGATAAGAAAACCAACTGCGAAAATAAACCTGAAGTAGCAGACGTGAGAAGAGTTGAAAGACGATCCTGGGATCGAGAACTTACCTTACAGTACATAACTCTGGTGATCATGTTTGGTGGCGTTTTTTAATGCACCTCCGTTGGAGATGTACAAAAACGCACCATTTTTATACACCTCCACTGGGGGTTGTACATAAAAGCACCGTTTATTATGCACCTCCGGTTGACGCTGCTGGTTGATTAATGACAATGTTGCTACTTGAAGCTCGGAGCAAAATAAACGATAAGTGTTGAACTATAAGCCATCAATTTTAATAGACGAAGACATACAGTGGACGTTTCTTATTTCTCCCCTTTATCAACAAAACACGACAAATAAGACACTAAGGACGAACGAGAGATGTGTAGCGTGAATGGCGTATATAAGGTAAATAAGACATAAACAATGATGGGACAGGGAAGTTTTTGAAAAAAACAACAACAAAAAGAAGAAAAAAACCCCAATAAAATGACAAAGACGCGGTAAACGAATACACTGATGATAATGATAAAATATTATAAAATGATAACAATCGACGTTTATATAAAATGCACGACGATAACACTTTGAATGGTACCTATGTCGGGTTTTTTAAAATAAAAAAATAATAATAAAAAATAATAATAATAATAATAATAAAAAATAATAATATATAATAATAATAATAATATGAATAATAATAATAATAATGATGAGATAATAATAATAATAATAATAATAATAATAATAGATCAATTTAAGGTTTTAAATATATGTCCAGTAACTATAAAACAAAAATGATGTCTTTCTCAATAAAGTAAACTTTTTTTTTAAATGTCCACAATGGGATTGGACCAAATACTTTCAAGGTTAGAGTCTGACAACTTATCCACTGCGCTACGGAGCCACCTGACTGTTCATTATATTTAATTAGGCCTTTTTTAAAACCTTATTTTACCTTCAGTGCAACTTCTATATTCTATAGGGTGTTGAATTGTATGCATCAATTTTAAAAGACGAAGAAAATACTGTGGAAAGTTTTCTTATTCCACTTTATCGACAAAACACGACGAATATGACACTAAGGACGAATGAGGGATGTGAAGTGTTGAATGGCGTAGATAAGGTAAATAGACATAAACAATGATGGGACAGGAAGTTTTTGAAAAACAACAGCAAAAAAAAGAAGAAAGAAAAAAGAAAAAAAAAAACCCAATAAAATGACAAAGACGCGGTAAACGAATACACTAATGATAATGATAAAAATATTATAAAATGATAACAATCGACGTTTGCATATAAATGCACGGCAATAACACATTGAATGGTACCAATGTTGAAAAAAAAAATAATAATAATAATGATAATAATAATAATAATAATAATAAAATAATAATAATAATAATAATAATAATAATAATAATAATAATAATGATAATAATAAAATAATAATAATAATAATAATTATAATACTACTAATAATATTAATATAATAATGATAATATATTAATTTAAGGTTTTAAATATATGTCCAGTATTATAACAACAAAATTATGTTTTTTCTCAATAAAGGAAACTTTTTTTAAAATGTCCACAATGGGATTAAACCCAGTAACTTTCAAGATTAGAGTCTGACAGCTTATCCACTGCGCTACGGAGCCACCTGACTGTTCATAACATTTAATAAGGTCTTTATAAAACCTTCTTTTTACCTTCAATGCAACTTCTATTTCTGGTTTAAATTTCGATTTTTTAGATTATTATTATTATTTTTAAATTTATTACCAAAAAAGTTAATCCTCAGTTATTATCCACCCGAAACCATCACATTTAAAGCATCAAAGCCGCAATAATAATACTTGATGTCATAAATAGACGAAAACTGTTGAAATCTTAGTGTAGATCTGAAATCGTTCAGGTAATTAAGTGAATACATTATTTCGAATGCAACGATTTGCGTAAAAACGCCAAACTGACAACTTTTTACAGTGTCGAATATTGATTGTTTTTTAGAGTGTTAGTGTCGTCGGTACATATTTATGATATCTGTTTTGACTCAACGAACTTTCAAACTGATTTAGATTATAAAAGGAAATCAAATTATCTGTTTTATATCTGCAAAAAATACATTTCTAATTTTCAAATCTTTCAGTAGAGTTGTGCGCCGTATAAATTGTTTTTTTATTGACTCAAATGGCACAATGTTCTTCATAAGGCTATATTTTTTTTACAGAAAGGATATTTCTTTCTTCGTCAAAACAGCTCTCGGCGCACACAATAAATAACTGATGCAAAAAATTCAATTCTAATTATTATTTTTAATATGGATGGTATTTTATTAACATTAGATCTCATAAAACAAAATCAGCACTTCAGACTTTATACATTCCTTTGTTTGCAAAATTGTTTATAATCTCAGATGTACTGATAAGACTTCCATTAATTGACGTGTGTATAACATATGTATGAATATGCGGTTGTGTGGTTCGGTGTGTGTGGTGTGTGTGTGTATGTGTGTGTGTGTTTGTGTGTGTATGAGTGTGTATATTAGTCACTAGTGTATGCCAATAATTCGAATTGAATTTTTGCATCAGTGAAATTGTGTGCGCCGAAAGCTGTTTTGACGACGATATTAGTCTCTAGTGATTCCGCGCGCTGGTTTGGTGCGGAAGGTACATCTCGAGGAACTGAGAAAACATCCAATATATATCTAAAAAGTGACTTAAAATGTGAAATGCTTTTTTTTCAATTTTTGACTTTTAAGGTCATTTTGTATCATAATATTATACTTTTCATTAAATGCGTCTTTAAAAATATTTAAAATTAATTTTTAAAAGGAGTAGGTATTATATCCTGTTTTCAGTCACTGAGAGGAGTGATCATTTTGACGTCCGTTAACAACTGTTTAAGTTTGATAAACGAACGCCAAGCTGGTTAATTGGTCCTTTTTCCCAAAGGGGAAATCCATTTTTACATTACTGTCAATTTTTAGCCGTTTGGCCCTACATATGGGTCGTTTTGAAACATAGAAACATGGCTTGTCGAATTCTATTTATGTAAACAGAAGTAGGCCATGCATGGTTACCAACGGGAAACCCTTGAAAATTGCTCTCCATTGGCCTCTAGGATCACATGTTCATAAGTTATGTAAAATGGCCGTCTGCGTTGTACGGTTTTAATTTGACATAATGTCGCAAGAAATTCAAATATCTTACTTAATTATAATGATAATTTAATTAGTTATTTGACAAATGAATGGATATACAAATCAGATCAGGCCGATAGTTAACTTGAGCTCGTCAAAGGCGAGGAGATTGTAGTTTTGTGGTCGTGGGCGTGACCGCGATCTTGCCCCGTTGTGATTCGCATAACGACAGAGTTAACTAGGGATGGGACGATGAACTGTGGGGAAGAATAAAAGGAAAAGTTAATGAATAAACAGATAGATAAAGATAGACACCGCGACGGGAGGACAAGACAAGGTGCAGAGTGAAAATGAAATGAAAGAGAGAATGATGGAACAGAAAGGAGGTAGACAGAGAGATCAGAACATACAGAGAGAGAGAGAGAGGAGAGAGAGAGAGAGAGAGAGAGAGAGAGAGAGAGAGAGAGAGAGAGAGAGAGAGAGGAGAGGAAGAGGAGATGATGGGAATAGCAAACGGGGAAAGAAACCGAGAGGGTGCATACATTTTCCTCTCTGAGTGCAAAGTACTGTGACCCCGCCTCCTTCCCCCTCACAACAACACACCACTTCACCCCCCCCCCCCCCCCCCCCCCATCCCCCGGAATAGTTCCATAGATTTTGTATATACAACGATTGAGTAAGTCATATCATCGTTTTAAGCTGACGCTATTTTCACTAGTTATTTTAAGTATTAAGTGTTAGTTTATGATACTGACTCACGACCCTTCGCTACTCAGTCAATCGATCATAATGCCACGGCTGTTCTCGCCAGGTAAAACCCTGAATTCTTTCAAGAATTGGAGATCTTGTGAAATAGTTCTTGGAGGTTCCATATCACATTTAACTTAAAGTAAACCTTGCACCGTAAAAATGGTTGGAGAGGAGACAGTGGAGGAAATGTCAATTCGATGCCAAAAGATAATGAACGAGACATGGTGGCTAAAAGACTGGACACAATCCTTGATTATCCCCCATAGGACCATAAGCCACCCAATTAAATACTTATGCGGATAATACTAAAAAGATGAAACAAAAAACCGAAGATATCATGGCAGAAGTGCAAGATGGTTTTCGGGCTTGACGTAGCACAGTACAACAAGTCTTCAATAACAGAATTCTGACAGAAAAATCATTCAATACCAAAAAGAACTACTTCACAGTTTCATAGACTCCTGGAAAGCAAATGACAGGGTGTGGCATGACGTTTGGTGGGATACACTAACTTTTATGGTTTCGAAGAGAGTCTTATCCAAATACTCGAAGCACTCTATAGTACTGCGTCAAGTGCAGTTCTCCAACAACAACGAGATTTTGTGAGTTCTTCCAGACAAATGTTAATGTCAGGCAATGCTACAACACTGCCCAATGCTCTTCAAAGTCTTCCTAGAGAAAATCATGAGCGAAGATCTCGAAAATCATCAAACGTGTGAATCAACTGGCGGACGGAAACTGTGTTAACTTGCGTTTTGCTGACGAACAAGAACTACAAGATATAATTGACTCCCTTACACATAAAGCAATGAAGTACGTCATGGAAATAAGTACAGAAAAGTCTCAGATATTGATAAATAGCAGAAATCATGGACATGTGGGAATTTCAATCGATAATGAAAAACTCGATGAAGTGTCAATATTTAAATACTTTGGGTGTTCTGCTAACCTGGGACGATACCAGTACAACTGAGATTAAGGTAAAAATACGAATGTCAACAGCAACACTTACGAGACTGACAAAATATAGACAAGTCCAATCAGTTTTGAAATGAAAATTAACTGTACAAATCAGTGTGTACTTTCCATATTACTATAAGGCTGCAAGGCATGGACATTAACTGCGGAATTAGAGCACAGAGTCTCTGCTTTTGAGATGGAAAAGTTATCCAGAACTCCTGCGGGTGCCTTATACAGAACACAGAACACAATAACGACGTACTGGAAGAAGTGCAAGATCGTGCAGAAACCCTCATCACCAGTTAGAAGAAGGAAACTGTCATGGTTTAGCCACAATGTGAGGCATGAAGGTTCGTGCAGAACGATGATGGAAGATACCCTTGATGAAGGAAGAGGAAGAGGAAGACAAAGGAAAGTTTGGATGGACAATATCAAGGAATGGAAAGGAATGAAGATGAAAGAACTCTTGGAAAAGGCCAACAATAGAGAAGAATGGAGGAAAATGGTGAGCTCTGCATCCCGTGTATCCCCCCGACGATCATCACATCATGGGATTAATTAATTGAATGAATAATTTAAAAACCCCATTTCTTCTTTATGATTAGCGTTTTGATCCTAATTAAACTGTCATTGTTTTGGTTTTCAGTCGACGTGCACTTATTTGCATGTCTAAAAACCGAATTCATTATGGGCTCATTGTTGTAATGGAACTCTCAAAAAAAATATGACACAAAATATACCCCATTACAGCAATGTTAAACTAGGCGCATAATTGCGTTTGGATGTAGACCTGCATATTATATGTGCACGTCGTTTTAAATCCATCGCAAAATCTGGACGGTCAAATTCACACCAAGCGCATAAAGAACTGAAATGTTTCGAGACAAATATTTTAAAACAAACTTACATTATTAGGCATATCCAGTTGATACTCATATTTATGGCATTTTATAAAGTTTCTATTGGCTGCTGTCACATGACAGCCAGTCAAGGTATCTAATTGATATATATATATATATATATATATTATATATTATATATATAATATATATATATATATATATATATATATTACTCATATCATGACATTTTATATGGTCTCTATTGGCAACAGCTTCTTATGGTTCTCACACTACTATGTTATGACGATCGACCCAATCAGCAAAGTCCGGTCCGCATTCTTGTACTGTCGCGATCCCGCCCGGTAGCATCGTCACAACACACCGTTCAACTAGATGCTCTGCCGTTTCGGGTTTTGCCCACATCGGGTACATGTAGGGCAGGGGAAAGTCCCCACTGATGAAGCGCCTTTGCTGTGAGGCAGCTCCTCGACCGAAGCCGATTCCGAAGCCAGTAGACCCAGTGTCTCCTTTTACTGTTATCGAATCCTGGCAACTTATCACCAAGCTTAAAGGATTGTATGCCCCCCCCCCCCCCCCACGAGGGATTGAAGTCGTCCAAACCGACTTCGAGCTCGTATATGTGGCCCTCGCCTCGAAGCGATATTAAGTCGGGATTTGGAAAACGAAGAAAACCGGGTTTAAAGTGGAAATGATCAAAATTATTAAATTTCAGTTTTTGGTTGTTTCAGAAACTACAATCATTTTTCTACATGAAAACATAATAATTCAACATAAATATTGACGATACGTTATATAAATTTAAAGTTTCAAAATGCAACTATCAGTGAAACATTCAAAACGACAGTTGACTTTCTCTCAGAGAGCCAATATTTCCAAGGCTTAGTAATGTTAAGTCTTTTCCTCCACAATACCATGTAAGATACCACAGCAAAGGGCGTGTCTTTATTTATCTCAGAGAAAGCATGACGGATTCCACAACTTCATGGTTCAACCAATAATGAACTTTAAAAACTGTAAACAAGTCTAGGTATTTCCCTGACAACCTTACAAATGAATGATTCTGATTAGTCAACGCTCATCACATGTGCCTGTTGATCATTAAAATGCCCGTACGATGTGTCATGAGGCCAGTATGCGTGGTTACATTATGTGTGTTTTTCTGCATTTTGATACACACCATGTGCAATTATTTATTTGTCTAGCTGCATTGGTTAATGATTGAGGTGAGGGTCCTTTGTCCCTCTTTCTTTATTCATGAAATTATAGGACATGCTACGACTTGAATAGGACAACAGTTGCCTAAACTTACACTTAAAGAGATTTTGTAGGATATACATTTAATTTAAATCAGAATAGTAAAAAGAGCCTTCAACAATCAATGAACCGCCGATGAAAATACATGTAACTAAAAAATGAAAAAAAAGTTAAATGAATGGATGGACAAACAGAAAGAGAGGCAGACTTATTAGTAGATAAATAGATAGATAGAGAGATGAAAAGGAGAGAGGGACAAACAGAGAGAGAGAGAGAGAGAGAGAGAGAGAGAGAGAGAGAGAGAGAAAGAGAGAGAGAGCGAGAGAGAGAGAGAGATTTCATTCACTTTATTGTTTATAAACAACCAATTATGTTTGTCCGAGAACGTGTCACGGTGTGTCACAAATTCAATGTTTTGATTGGTCAAGAATATACTGGGTTAGTATACGAAAACGCCACACATAACTAAATATACGAATAGATAAATAAATCACTCAATGAATTGAAAAATTGAGATAACTCATTTCGCGAAATTAAACTTGACAGTTTATTATTCAAACAAATGAAATAATTTATTATTACCCCTCAAATTTTTTGTCGTCAAGTTTTTCTTGTTACACAAAGAGCTTTGAAATGCATTATCATACATCAATAGCAATTTTTATTTATTTTATCTTTTAATAAACAGGCTGTTACATCAACAACCAGCAAATTATAAGGCACATTATGGCAATAGACAAAAATGCATTGAACAAGTCGAATCGATGCTTTTTAGTAACGAATTCCAGCCCTAATTTGAATTGGGCTAATAATATAATATTAAGTAGTTAATGACAAATTTCATATTCAAAGGGTTCGAAAAAGCGTGCTTGATTATTTAGTGATGAGTTCTCGCGTTATAAAGGTTGTAAAAATTGCGAGATAATGTTATTATAAATAATAAATATACATAATTTTTCTTTGCCTTGCATCTGGCATGTTTTTTATTCTCAATTGGCTGATTTATCATGATCGTGAAATATAACAAATAATAAAAAATTTTTGAATGAATGGTGACGATTATGATAAATAAAAAAGTGACAATAATAATAATAAAAATAATAATAATAAAAAATAATAAATAATAATAATAATAAACAATAATAATAATAATAATAATAATAATAGTAATAATGGAATAATTATGATTATGATGATGAATTAATATAATAATAATAATAATTTAAAAACAATAATAATAAATAATAATAATAATAATTAATAAAAATAATAATAATAATAATAAAAAATAATAATAATTAATAATAATAATAAATAATAATAATAATAATACATTTATAGAGCAGTTAATGTCGATACCCCAAAGCGGCTTTAAGACAATAACATGTTAAATACTGTAATTTTTTTTATTAACGGCCCGTATTTTCTGGTTTTTTCCCCTGGTCCCCAATCAAAAATTGTAAAATTTGTGTCAACCTCTGAATCAATTTGCTTAATTGAATATAGACTTTGGACCCATAATCATCATACATCACCATCATCACATCATCATCATCATCATCAATCCTCATCATCATCACATCTCATCATCATCATCATCATCATCATCACAACAACATCATCTATTAGAGACCTTGATACTTGAAATCTTCCATTATGCCATGGACAGGAAAAAAAAATACCTACACGCCTTTTAATTTTTTTCTTATCTTTCTTTTCCTTTTTCTTCTTGTTGACGTTGGTTCTCCTCCCTTGTCGTCGGGTCTCGTCATCAGCATCATCATCACTGACAGCCGTCTTCTTCACGTCTTCGTCCTCCTCCTCCTCTTCTCCCCCATCAGATTCCTCTTTACCAGATAACTATAGGGACTTTTTTCCAGCATCCTCGCCAAAAACTAATGGTGGAAGATTAAGCTCGTCTTGGGTCTGGAAGAACAGGAAAAAGATTAGAGTTAAGAATTTTGATATGTTTTTTGTTTGCCCTTTTCAAATATTATAATGTAATCAAGCCTTTTTCAAAGTCGTTTTTTAAGTACCGTTGCCTGGGCATTTTCTGAAGGAAAATAAATTGGTCCGTTGAAGAACTGCAACACATAACTAACAACACAAGAACATCCAAAAAAAAATTGTTAGAGCTTTGCTAAAGCTTCCCCAACCAACCCCCACCCCACACACACTTTCATAGCCTCACAAACACCCAAAACACAACC